>NW_007737244.1:26756-55246 GCF_000696425.1 Galeopterus variegatus | reverse complement strand
TCACCCACATATACACACACACACACACACACACCAAAAAAAAAAAACCAGGGGGGGGGGGGGGGGGGAAGAAGATGCAACTAAACTTTCATGAAGATGTTACAACAAGCAAACGGAAAGGACATTCTTGGGGGGGAGGGGAGAGAGGGAGGAGGGAGGGAGGTGTAGGTGATGGGCCATAATAATCATATACAGTGTATATTAACAAAATAAAAAAATAAAATAAAATAAAATAAAATAAAATAAAATAAAATAAAATAAAATAAAAGATTGGCATCTGGCCTAGCCTAGGAAGATGGTCACAGTGTTCCACTTCAGGTACAGCTTGCTCATGGGAACAGAGACTTGGGGAGACAGAAACCTGGGCTAACGGAGGGAAACCATAATAATCATATACAGTGTATATTGACAAAATAAAAAAATAAAATAAAATAAAATAAAAAAGATTGGCATCTGGCCTAGCCTAGGAAGATGGTCACAGTGTTCCACTTCAGGTACAGCTTGCTCATGGGAACAGAGGCTTGGGGAGACAGAAACCTGGGCTAACAGAGGGAATCAGTTACAATGTTACACTCCGGGTACAACCTGCTCAGCCTGCTCATGGGAACAGAGACTTAGGGAGATAGAAACTTAGAGGAACAAAACAGAGAAACAAAACCGAAGGGTGGGGGCTTTCTAAAAGTCAGTTTTTTAGTTCCAGGGACCTAACATTCCTCCCTTTTTAATTTTTTTTATTTGTTTTTGGGGAAGGGGGGGTGGTGATTTTCCTCTATTCTTGTAACTACCTCCTGCTGTACAAGGGCATCATGATTACAGGGTGGGGTAGGAGAAACTGAGTGGGATCCTGGTAGGCTTTAGAGGCATTGATAGTCCCATTGTAGAAGAAGCATCTTGTGCACCATGTGGTTGGTGAATGCCTGTAATCGGTCCTGGAAAAAATTTAAAAGAAGCTTAAATAAACATGGGCCAAAAGCCAAAATAACAAAAAGTGCAAGTAAGGGAGTACGAAATGAAGGAATCCATTGCATGACCAAAGAAGGAAAGGGAGATGTTTTGTCCAGAAGGTATGTAGTCCTATTTCTCAGTCATGACACCCCATCCCAAACCACACTGAACTTATTGGTGTATGTAGAGCTAGGGCTAGGTCTCACAGACCCCGTGAGCCCGTTCACAAACCCTTCACACGCAGGTCTATGAGCTAGATAATGGGAAAAAGGTCCTTGGAAATGTAGGTGAAGAAAGAATAGTCTTTATTTCTAGATAAGAGCTCTGCAGACCAGCAGTTCAGAGCCACTGCTTCACACACTCTGAAGAACACACAAGAATAGCAACAAACTAAAAATAAATGGGCGTGCATGCACACTAACTCCACCCCCACACAACTTGTTTATAGAAAATGTGCTGCACCACCCCCAACTGGACCTGGGGCAAAGGGGTCTGACCAAACTACTCCGTTTTCCTCACAGTGTAGAAACAACATTCCTCTTGGAGGAGAGCACAAGCCCATCCCTGGCTGCTGTGAGGAGGTCCAGTGCTCTGCGGTTTTGTAGGACTACCATTGCCAGGGAGTCGACCTGATCTTGGAGATTATCTAGTTGATCTGAAATTTCTTTTAGGCTTTTGGCTAGCTTCTGCTTGTGAGTCATTGTCTAGATGGTTGTGCAGAGGGGCCAGGGGAATTGTTATAGAAGTATAGGTTCTACAGATAGCAGAAGGAAAATTATTACAAAGGGAATTAGGATGGGAGAAAAATGGGTAATTGCCACGAGCCCTTAGACCATTTAATTGGCAGGGTTTTTTAGGTTTGTAGCCTTTTAAAGAATATTTTGCATATGTATGTATGTGTTTATTTTCTGGACTTTGTCAGACTGGTTAATGTAGAAACAATAGCTTTCTTTAAGGCATAAGCATGTGCCACCCTCTGCAGCAGGAGGTAGGTCTAAGGCCCTCCTATTCTATAAGACCATCTCTGCCTGTGAATTTATTTGATTTTGAATGGTAGTAAGGGTGGAGGCCATTTAACCCAGAGTGTCAGAGAGGGCTTTTGACAGTTGTTGGAAATAGGTTATGGCAGTGCTAACACCAGCTATTCCTGTCCTTAGAGCTGTTGAAATTCCTAAGGTAGCCAGTAAGGGAATGAGGAGTGGAGCAGCCTGATTATGATGGGCCATAGAATAGAGAACTGTGGCATGAAGGGGAACCGGAATAGTTTGATTGCTTGGCAGTAAGGTAATAGTGGGGAGCTGGAACACTAAGGTACAGGTGCCAGATCAGTTAGAGGGAAGGCAGAGGTAGGATGAGGGGCTGCCGAGGAAGAAGACACCTGGGGTAGTAAGACAGAAGCTATAGGTGAAAATGGCTAGTCATGAGACTTCTTTATTTTTTTTAGGTCCCACACTGAGTAGGATCTGGAGAGAGTGGCACCAGTTAGGGGTTGGTAGAGAATGTTGGTGGAGGAAGAGACAAACCCTTTTTGGTTTGTGAATGAGAGGAAGGAGTGGGTGCTGTCTGTGATGAGTTGTAGTTAGGAAGATGTGTTGAGAGAGAGAAGAGCAAGGCAGGAAGGCTGGTCGGGCATTTCCATCAAGGCATTCCTTTCTGTAAGACACATGGTGACCTCTGTCTGCACAGAGGGTGTACGGTTGTTAGTTTGGAGGAGGTTTATTTTCAGGAGATGGATGGGGGGTCTGAGAAGTGGATGTTGTTTTCCCAAACTTAGGGTGGATCCTATTCTTTGAGTGAGTTTGTGAAAGAAGTATCTGGAAAGTAGCACAGGAGTGACAGAGGGTTGAGAATGAAGGTAAACAAAGGCTTGGGCATAGGGGACTTCAGATCACTTCCCATTGCACCTGAGGAAGTTTCTTAAGTTTTAGAGAATTTGGAAATCAAGAGCACCATCTTCTAGCCACCAGCTTTCATTATCCAATTTGTATTGTGGCCAGGAAGTGTTGCAGAAGAAAATGTCATTCTGGGTGGATATCACGTGAAAGTAGTATGAGAGGCCTGGTTGCCCATGAGATGAAGTGTAAAGTTGGTGGGGGGTAGGCGAGAGAAATTCAGGTCCCTGAGACTCTTCAGTGAAGACCAGGCATCCCCAGAAATCACTGAGGATCCCAGAGAGTGAAAGGCAAACCAATGGCACTAGGTGTCCCTAAGTGTGGAGGTGCCTGGCCACCAGTGTGGCTGAGAGGAGAGCCACTGCGCTGGGGCTAGGGTTTTGAGGACATCCTGGACTGTCAGTGAATGGGGTCCATAGTGAGAGGGAAACAGGAATTCACTCACCTAAGCAGAGATCTATAGTTGGTGTTGGGTGTAGGAATTAGCAATGGAATGTGGGGTGAAAAGCAGCTGGCTAGAGTCTCAGGACAGGCTAGAGGATGCAAAGCAGACAAGAAAAAGACAAATCTCCAGGGCCTTCAGTTGTCATCAGTTATGTTGCCTCTTAAGGGGAGATCTCAGAGAGAGAAAGAGAGAGAGGAAGTAGGGAGGGTGTCTCACTGGGATCATGGCCAGGGTGGCTGGAAGCCAAACTACCCAACTCACCCATGGATGCCAATAAATGTTAGGTTCAGTGAGACAGAGAAAAGGAAGAAAGAGAGACCCAAGCCAGGTACTATTTTAGCCGAGGCTTTATTCTACCAACGTGGAGGGGAGACTGGGTCAGATCAGTTCCCCAAACAAAGGAAAGTGGGGGGTTATAAGCTTATGAGGGTTCTGGCAGAGTAACGGGAAATTTCAAAATCAGTGGAATGTAAGGTGACGCAGCCCTTGTAGTTTGCTAACACCTGGTCTGTTAGGGCATAGGCTTCTAATTAGTCTTGTTACTATTTCAGTGTAAGGTGCTCCAGCCCAAAGCCGGCTCCTGAAGCCCACAAAATGTTCCTTTGATGATAACAGTCATGCTTACCCCTTCCCAGGAGAGGAATTTTGCTGCTCAGTTCCCAGAACAAAAAAGGGAAGGGAAGGGGGGGTTCAGAAGGGTGAAAAAGTTGTTTAACCTCACTGTGCTGATGCTAAGCTAGCCATGAGGACTAATATAGGATATGTTGAAGTTTGCTGAGATTGGGTAGAAAGATAGATCAAGCAATTAGCTGACGGGGTAGGATGTGACTGGATCAGGAGTTGTGTAAGCTTTATGAAAAGGACCAGCTATTGATCTAATGACTGGACTGAGGAGTGGAAATATTTGTGGTGAAGAAGAGTAGAAGGAGGAGTGGCCCAAGCATTATGGAGCATATTTGGCAAATTGTGGGATGCAGGTAATAAAAGTAAACCACTGTAGCCGACCTAAAGCAAAGTTGCTGAAATCTCCCTGGGGGTATAACTCAGTTACAGCCACCCAAAGTCTATCTCCTGAGGGGCGAGGGTGTTGAAAAGGGCACCAAGAGGTGTTCATGTGTAGGATATAAAGGAAGTTTTCTAGATCCTTTAGCATAGAATCGATGGGAAGTAAGGAGTGTCTGGAGTAGTAATCGGATTCATAATCAGGTTTAAAAGGAAGTAAGGAGTGTCTGGAGTAGTAATCGGATTCATAATCAGGTTTAAAAGGCATAACAATTAGAGCAATACAGGGTATAGTCGAATCGATGGGAAGTAAGGAGTGTCTGGAGTAGTAATCGGATTCATAATCAGGTTTAAAAGGAAGTAAGGAGTGTCTGGAGTAGTAATCGGATTCATAATCAGGTTTAAAAGGCAAAACAATTAGAGCAATACAGGGTATAGTAAGGTGGGCAGCAGGATAGAAGTGTGAAGAGAGCCAGAAGGCTGAGGATGGAGGCAGCTGTGCTGTTACTCGTCTGTAGTAGCCTGTTTCCCTGGTATCCAAGAGAGCCAAATCGTAGCTGGGCTGGTGTTGATTATTCTTTAACAAAAAAGGGGTGACAGATTTTGGGAGGATGGGTTTCTTTTAGCAGACGGGCCTGGAGTGGTTATTGAATAACTGGCTTAAGTGTCTGGAGTCTCTTTACTGAAGGGCTATTGGGCTTGATGAGGGAATGTGGAAAGGGTTTTTTTCAACTTGTACTTGTAGTGAGGGGAGGGGTGGTGCTTAGTGACCATAGAAGGAGTAGTAGTGTTATCGTGGACCTTGGGATCGACTATGTCAGGGGGTGGAGGGTTAGAGGGAAAAAGCAAGTGTGGGTGGCATAAGAGTAGAAGAGGTTCAGGTGGGTTTGGAGTAAAGTACATGGATGCCTGGAGCTTGGTGAGGATGTCCCTTTTCCAAAATAGGAGTAGGGCAATGTGGAGTGGCCTTAAACTGGTGCATGAAATGTACTTTAAAAAGACTATAAGGGGGCCGGCCTGGTGGTGCACTACTACAGTGCGCCGCTTGGGAGCGCGGTGGTGCTCCCGCCGAGGGTTCGGATCCCACATACAGACCGGTTCCTGCTCACTGGCTGAGCGAGGGGCGGGCGCAGCACCGAGGTTTGCAATCCCGTTGCCGGTCCCGGTCTGGCACGGGCGTGACACTGAGGGTTGCGATCCGTTGCCGGACACGAAAAAAGACAAAAAGGAAAAAAAAAAAAAGACTATAAGGTAGAGGGGAGGTGACCTTTGGTTTGAATGGAATTTTTTCCACCCCTACAACAGAAATGGAGGAATCAAAAAGTTGGCCTGAATATCTTGGAAGTACCAAGTGTGTGGTCTCCGCATCTAGTAAGAAAGCAATGAGCTTACCTGCCACTGTTACTACTACCCAGGGTTCAGAAGCAGTGACAGACGTGGCAGCAGGGATTGTAAGCCCCGTGCCCCATCAATCACAGTTTCCAGTGGCTTGTTCCAGCAGGTCAGATAGCTCCAAACCAGGCTCAGTAGGGGTTTTTTAAGGGACTGGAGTGAGTCCAGAGACCCTTTTACTACAGTCAGTTCTCCAATGTCCCTCCTCACCACACAGGGGACAGGGCCCTGGTGGGGCCTCAGGTTTGGGAAGACTCTTGTCTAGTGCCCTGTTTTACTGCACTTGAAGAAGTTACCTGGGGGAGCAATGGGAGGTTTACCCTGAGCTTTGTCTTGAGGTGTTCGTGGTTTTTGATTTTTTCAGATAGCAGCAGCCAGTAACTGGTGTTTGATTTGGTCATGGTTTAGTTTTTGGGTGTTTTAGATTCCTCCTCTCTGTTTCAGGGTCAATGTTGGTATATTATATATTACAGCCTCAGTGAGGCAGGACATAATAAGTGCAGGGCTTTCGTTAGGTTCCTGAGTAACTTCCTTGATTTTGTTATAATTGACTGTTTTTAAAGAAGCCTTTTCTATCTCTGTTATGAGACGTGTGAGCGCATGAACTCTCTTTTTCCTATCTGGAGATTTTAGTTGATAGTTCCAATTTGGGTTAGTTTGTGGGATGGCCGTGAGACTCAGGATGCTGAGCCAGGTCCTGAGTGTGCATGGTGTCTGCATGGGTGTGGGCAGCAGTCCAGACTTGTTTCTACTCCTCTGGGTTTAAAGTGGAAGAGAGGATAACACAAATATGCCAAGTGAGATAATAGGTTTGAATGAAATATTGGCATCCCTTCATATCCATATCATTGAAGGAAAAGGGCACATGGAACCTAACAATGTCCTCAGTTCCTGTTACCTCTCAAAGGGGAAGAACAGGAAAAGGGGGAGACCCAGTGGTGGGGGCAAGTGGCAGCAGGGCAGTTTGGTCATATCTGAAAAGATGATATTCCAGTCAAAGCCTTGGTAAAATAACCAGTGTGTTCAATTGTGTCCTGTTACAAGAAGAACAGATTCTTACTGAACTTGTGTAAATAACTATATTGTCATAAAATAACAATATTCATGAATAGTTTTAAAATCCTAGAGGGATCAAGTAGAGAGAAAAGTAAATGTTTCAATTTTCATTCATAAATGTATACTTAACACTGATAGCACTTGTATCAAGAGATGGATTTTTAAAAACCTTACACAATTTTGAAACACATATTAATAACATCTCAGTATAACACAAAGGAGGTCAAACATTATTTCTTGTTTTGACAATGACTTCTGAAAGAAAGTGAGCCAAGATGCCGGGTACCATTCAAACTTTATTAAAGAAAGAAATCTGCTGGGCTGTGCTCAGAGTGGCAGGCAGCCTAGGGCTGCCCTGAAAATGGTGGACAGCACCAGGGGTGGGGGTGGTAGAGTTTATATAGTGCACCAAGGGCCGGCTGATACCATCAAGGAGGGTCATTATGCTAATGTGGATGGGGTGGAAAACTGCGTCCTTGTGGAAGCAAAAGGGGTTTCTGTTTAAGTCCGGAGGCTTCTCATAAAGGGAAGGGGGGAGGGGAGGAGAGGGGGTGGATGGTGCCATTTTGTACTTGGGTTTGTCTAAAGTGGTGCTGGTTATGTTGCAGATCTATTAACTTCCATATAGTTTAATTTATTAAATAAGATAATCAGTTTTGATATCTCTCTTTTATATACCTATCCTTCAAGAAGCTCCAGAGCACTTGGAATCCCTCAAAGTTAGTTCAAGTCAAAAGTCTGAGTTTTCAGAAATTGGTTTTAGAAAAGTTGTCAAGTAACAAAAGCTTAAAACATCTAGTTAAATAAAATCACAAATCACTATAAAATAAAACCAAAGTGACAAAGGATTTTAAAGGCAAACAGCATAAGAAACTGTTTTGATAAAACACCGAATAAGTTTCCTAGGCCAGTTATTTAAAAGATTTAAAAAAAAAAAAACACCTCTTACAAAGCTAAGTGTTTTCAGGAAAGCTGGTTGTTGCAATTAGTCCTTTTAGAGCATTAAGCTATGTTTTAGCTACTGAATTCCATTATGGGCTATAAGTTGGCATTGTTTTAGTCACTGCAGGAAATATTCCACATTCTGTCTTTAGCTCAGAATGTTACACATACAATATTGCTAAATGAGCCCTGTGGTTTGTAAACAAACCCTGTTAGAGACTGGCTCCTTTTAACGTTTTTTCCTTTGCCTGTAAGATTGTGTAATGGGAGCATGTATCCTAATTTGTTATATATTCTTTGTCTATCCTAGTAGCCTGATGCAAAGTGGCATGGTTTGTGATCCAGTGACAGAGTGATCAGTTCTGCCATGGGCCACATGGTGTTACCCCAAAACAGGGAATGGTATTGCATGATTGGCAAAGAGAGGGTCTAGAATGGAGATTAAAGAAAGCCTGGACATAGGAAATTTCTAACCATTTTCATTTCAATGACAAAAGTTGTTGAGATCCCAGAGAATATTAAAATCATAAATGTCATTTTTAGGCCATTGAGAGTCATTGTCTAATGTCTACTGTGATCAAACAGAATTGCAGTAGAAGATAAGTTTTGGGGTGCCATATGTCTGCCTGGAGACCCAGGGGGTCAAGACTTTTAAGTAGACATCCCAAAGGGGTGGTCTATGGAGGGGTGATTATTCCCCATTAAATGAGCTTTGAAAGGGCAAGGGAGAGAGAACCCAGGAGACGGACGGAGAGAGGGCATCCTCCATCCCACTGTCAATCTCTGATGAGAAATATAGTGTGGGGAAAATAGGATAATTTAGTCAGGCTCCATTGGCTCAGGTCTGGTTGGGGGTCTAGCAGCACATTCTTAATTCTTTGTAAACAAGTTGTGTGTGGGTGGAGTTAGTGCACATGTGCACCAATGTATCCTTTTAGTTTTGTTGCTATTGTGTGTTCTTCAGTTTGTGAAGCAGGCTGGCTGGCAGAGAGCGTGCATCTAAAAATAGAGCATGTTTGCTTTGCTGGCAGCTGCTCAGTTTCAGTTTTTCTTTGAACTTTGCTGGTAGCAGTTGAGTTTGGAGTTTCTCTTTGTACTGCTTGGCTCATAGTGTTGTGTGTGCTGAATAAGGACTATTCCTTCTTCAACCAAGGCTCCAAGGATCTTTTTGGCAGTTATCTAGCTAATAGACCTGCATGTGAAGGGTTTGTGAATGGGTTGAGGGGGTCTGTGAGCTCCTGACTCTAGCCCTATATAGGATGCTGTTCTGAGGTGAGGGGATCTCTGACCTAGCACTAGGATTTTTATGCCCAGGAGTGGCAGAGAGTTCAGAGAATCCCAGAGGTATGGGAAGCTCTTGGTTTACTTACCCTTGTTGCAACTCCTACAAGAAAATTTTGAGGGATCAATGGAGAAATGGCAGAAAAACTGTCTGGGAGCACTCTTCTAAGCAGGTTCAGTAGGAGGAGTGAGTGTGGATCAAAGCCCCAAAAAGGAATTGACAAGGGAGTCCTGCCTGAGAGGTCCAGATAATCTTGGCTGTAGTCTCGGGAGGGGGCCAGATGATCAGTCACTTCTTCCCAGGGCCCATCTCAGTTAGGCTCAAAGAGGGAAGGAAGGGGTTAAAAAGAGTGGGGGGGGGGAGGGAGTTCTGGAAGGTCAATCCAACTACCTCTGAGAGCCTCCTTCCCAGTTTTGGCACCAAAATGTAAGGTCACCAAGGAAGGAGATGCTAGCCAGGTAAAGAAAGAAAAGGTTTTATTAGCAAGTGGCAAGCAGGCCTGCCAGGCTGAGCCAAAAAATGACATTAGTGCTGAGGCAGTTGGGTGTCTTCTTTCATAGGGTTAAGATTGGCATCTGGCCTCACCTAGGAAGATTGTCACAGTGTTCCACTCTGGATACAGCTTGCTCAGGGGAACAGACTTCAGGAGACAGAAACCTTGGGCTAATGGAGGGAAAGAGTTACAATGTTACCCTCTGGATACAGCTTGCTCAGCCTGCTGGTGGGAACAGAGACTTAGGGAGATAGAAACGTAGAGGAACAAAACTTAAAGAAACAAAACCGAAGGGTGGGGGCTTTCTAAAAGTCAGGTTCTCAGTTCCAGGGACCTAACTCTGGGAAGAAAAACAACCTACAGATCTGAAAACATCATGGGGCGGAGCATAGGAAAACCCAGGTTCCACCCCTTTTACAAACCCTGCTCCTATATCACCCCTCCCACCCAGCATGCTCCCTCATGAGACAGGTCACAGCCCACCTGCTGCTCCCTGAGGGCTGTGGCCCTGCCCACACCCCAACCCGCCCCCATCCCCTGTGCCCTCAGCACAGCTCAGATTTCCAGTAGACCTGGAAGCGGATCAAGAGAAAAGCAGGTCACAGTCCTGTGAGAGGCTTTCCACTGTTCTCCTTAAACTTGCCCTCCGGTCTCCACTGTTCCGCATCCGACATCCTGGATCCCTCTGGACATTAAAATCCCAACAGCCATTCATCCTGTGAGAGTCCTGCCTGGCCTGAGATGTTCCAAATCCAGTTGCTCCTCTGCTCATCCATAACCCTTTAACAGTATTCTGAGGCTGCTCCCTTGCAGCACCTTTCTGCCCTCAAGCCATAGAGTCACCACGTGCTGTAGGAGAAATATAATTAAAAACAAAATCTTTTCTCAGCCTAGAAAACCTCTTCACAAAGGTAGTAGATAAAAAAACACTCTGTTATTGAAAAAGCATTAAACCAAAACGTGATGTGCATCACAGGCAAGCTGCAAAGAGATTGCAAAGACAAAGAAATCGCACACTTTTACATAGCCTAGTGGATATGACATACGTGTTTTCCAGATAAGCAATAGCTCATTCTCAAGTAAGAGGACGTGACCACCATTTGTCACACATGGATCATCCTAGGTTCATCTGGTAATTGGGGTGACCATCTGTTTTAGCTAATTTGCTTTATTCAGAGGAAAAACAAGCTTCTCATATTTTTATGGTGAGGCAGTTTTGCAGCTTGGAGCAAGACTCCAGCCCTTACCTTCTGACAGAAACTAGGAGATCAGGGTGCTATCTCCCATGATGTTTACGTTCAAAGTAATGCCTCCCAGGATCCTGAGAAAGACATCCTTGGGTCATAAAGTTGACAAAAGACCTACATGGCTTTCAAAAGGATTTGTACACAGTACATGTCAAAGAGAGGAGAAAGCACTTAAAATGTTTCTAAAGTAAACATTCTAGGAAAAAGACGGATAGGGGAATTTCTTAATATTAAAAGGGAGAATTAAACCTAGTACTTTACATTTCTATTTGTCTTTATGTGGCTGATTCATTTTCCTGCTGAAATCCCTTCTCTGAGCCTCCTGCCTCCACGTCCCTCAACATACACACCTTATGCTGTGTAAGCCCTTACTCCAGACTTCGAGTCAAGTCCTTTCATGCTTCCCCACTCTCACCCCTTTAGGCCTCCGAAGGGCTATGCTGACCACATGGGCAGCTTGGACACTGTATCCTCTTTCTGGGCCTAGAGTTCTGTAGACCCCACTGCTTTCCTGAAAGTCCCTATCCTCAAGTTCTCCCTAAGTTGACACCTGTTTCTCCCACATCTCCCTTTCATTGACAGCATGATTTGTTATACATAATTCATTGAGGTCATCTAGAGGGCTACCCTTGCATCCATGTTCTTCCTGGGGAACTGTAAAGGTTCCCCTCCACTCTTCCACATGTATGCATGTGCAGAAGTTAGGTTTGGGTGTGTCAGTCAGATTAGACACAGAGGAAGCAGCACCACAAAACACATAAAATAAACAAAGCAGTCTATTACTTACGGATACAGAGAGAAGGATGCAGCACAACTTGGAGGCCCAGTGGGAAATGGGGAGCCATCCAAGACAAGCACGCTCAACTAGCTAGTAGGAAATAACAGAGAGAAAGAAGACCTGCGAGATTAAAGCCTTTATTGGGGTCCAGGGAGTTACCCAAGCAGGTTTCCTGAGGGGAATTCTAATTAGTGCGTTTAAACCAAGCAGGCACGTGTTCTGTGGGGTCACACTGTGACTGAGAGGTGGTCACTCTGGCATGTCTTTGCAATCCATACAGGGTGGGAGGTGAGTGAGGTGAGACAAGTAGGTTGTATCTAGCTGTACCATAGGGAGGTGGCCACCAGGAGGCAGTTGTACAAGGCAGACATCTGATTGATAACCTTGAAGAACTGGGAGGGTGCAGAGAACTGGAAACTGTGTCAAGGGTGACTAAGTTCTGTTTTGGGTATGAGAAAGTCTAGCTTGTATTTAAAATGAATGCTGAGGCAACATAAAATTACAGCAATTCAGTATAACCAGTTAATCAGAAGTATAAGTGGCCTGGACTTGCATTTGGGGTCTGAAGTACAAGGCAGTCTTGTAGGACTGAGCACTAACTCTGGGTAGTTAGTGTCAAAACTGAATGAAATCACTGGACACCCAGGTGGTGTTTGAAGAGTTGGAGAATTGGTTGTTGATTGAAAAACTCCCACACATTTAGAGTCAGGAGTGTTGTGAGTAGAAACAGGTCATAGTAGTATAGGTCTATTTAGGTTTTTTATTTTTTATTGGGTCAATTTTCCTACTTTGTGTGTTTCTAGGAATTTGTCCATTTCATCCAAGCTATCTAATTTGTTGGTGTACAATTGTTCATAGTATTTTCATATTTTTAAAATTTTTTGAGGTCAGTAGAATGTTCCCACTTTCATTTCTGATTTTAGTTATTTGCAACTTGTCTTTTTTTCTTGGTCAGTCTAGCTTGCTATAGTTTTGTTAGTGTTGTTGATCTTTTCAAAGAGCTAAATTTTGATTTTATTGTTTTCCAATGGTGTTTTTCTATTGTCTCTTTAACTCTGTTCTAATCTTTATTATTTTCATCCTTCTGATACTTTTGAGCTTAGTTTGCTCTTCTTCTTTTAGTTCCTTAACATAAGCTAAAGTGTGGATTTTTTAAAATTAATTTTTTAAGGAATTATATTAAACAGATAAGAGTATAGATAGTATGAGGATATGGCATAGATGATGAAAGTAGTACCCAAAGAATGAAGTTTAGGAGCTACTGAATTTATTTCTTGTCTTATATTGAGAAAAGTTAGGTTATTGATTTTATATGTCTTTCTTTTTTTTTTTGTCTTTTGTCTTTTTCCGTGTTGAAAAGTTAGGTTATTGATTTTATATGTCTTTCTTTTTTTTTTTGTCTTTTGTCTTTTTCCATGTCCGGCAACGGGATCGCAACCCTCGGTGCTGGTCCCGCGCCTCGCTCAGCCAGTGAGCGGGAACCGGTCTGCATGTGGGATCCGAACCCTCGGGCAGGAGCGCCACCGTGCTTCCCAAGCGGCGCACTTATCCAGTGCGCCACCGGGCCGGCCCTGTCTTTCTTTTTTTTAACGTGTGCATTTACAGCTACAGGGATCCGAACCCTCGGGCAGGAGCGCCACCGTGCTTCCCAAGCGGCGCACTTATCCAGTGCACCACCGGGCCGGCCCTGTCTTTCTTTTTTTTAACGTGTGCATTTACAGCTACAAATTTCTTTCTAAGAAGTGCTATCACTGCATTAGTTATGATATGCTATGTTTTTATTTTCATTCCTCTTAATTATTTTCTAATTTCCCTTCTGATTTTTTGCTATGACCCATTGGTTTTTTTGAGTGTGATTAAATTCCACATACTTGAGAATTTTCTTTTCCCCTATTATTAATTTCTCTTTCCATTCTATTGTGGTTGGAGAAGATGCTGTTTATTATTTCTGTCTTTTAAAACTTCTGAGACTGTTTACTGACCTATCATATGGTCTCTAGGAGAATGCTTTATGTGCATTTGGGAAAAATGTTGATTGTGCTATTATGGGATGGAGTGTTCTGTATATGTCTGTTAGTCTAGTTGGTGTGTAGTGTTGTTCAAGTCTTCTGTTCCTTTACTGATCTTCCATCTGGTTGTTCTATCCATTACAAAAAGTGGAGTATTAAAGTCTCCAACTACTATTGTAGAACTATTTTCACCAAAATTCTGTCAATTTTTGATTTATATATTTTAGGAATCTGTTATTAGGTGTGGATATGATTGTTATATATTCTTTGGTTTTGTTTTGGTTTTGACAGCATTTTAGCTTTTTTATTGAAACATAATTGATTGTACATATCTGTGGGACACAGTGTTTAATATCAATACCTGTGTTGCATTGATACTATATGCAGTATCTCATATGTATATTTCAATTTTTGCCAAAAAGTCCGTTTTATCTGACATTGGGGTAGCCACCCCAGCTCTCTTTTGTTTACTGTTTACATGGTGGTATGTTTTGTATATGTCCTCTTCAAAATTCAGCTGTTGCCAGAGGGATAGTATTAAGAAGTAGAGCCCTTTAGGGGTGGTTAGAAAATGAGGGGTCCTCCGTCATTAATGGGATTAAGGCCCTTATAAGAGAGGCTTCACATAGCATTTGTCTAACTTGCTAGCTTGCCCTTCTGCTTTCTGCCATGTGAGGATGCATCAAGAAGGCCCTCACTAGGCCAAATGCTGGTGTCTTGATCTTGAACTTCCAGCCTCGTGAACTGTGAGAAATAAATTTCCGTTCTTTATAAATTAACCAGTCTCAACTATTTTGTTATAGCAGTACAAAATGAACAAAGACACATGGAATATATGTTTGTCTTTGTTTTACTTAAACCTATTTGTGTCTTGGAATCTAAAGTGAATCTCTTGTAGATAGCATATACTTTGATCATTTTTTCCCTTCAATTCATTACCACAATCTTTGCCATTTGATTGGAGAGTTTAATCCATTTACATTTAAAGTATTTATTGATATGGAAAAACTTTTTCCATTTTGATACCTGTTTTCCATCTAATCTGTTTTTCTTCCTCAACTGTGCCAACACTGATTTATTTTGTGTGTGTGTGTTTTTATGTAGTATACCAATTTTATTCTTCTCCCGTATTTTTTATGTATTTAAAAAAATATTCTTAGGGTTATAATTAACTTTGTAAATTTATGAGAAAATAGCTTGAATTAATACCACCTTAGCTTCAGTAGTTTCCATAAACTTTGCTATTGTACAGCTTTGTACATCCATTTTATGTTAATGTCACAAATTACATCTTTATAAATTGGTGCTACTAATATAGATCTATAGTTGTTGTTCATGCATTTGTCTCTTAAATCATACAAGAAATAGAAGAGTGACAAGTCAAACATACCATATTTAATTTATGTTTATATATATATAATATTGTATTATATTCACCTATGTAATTGTCCTTACCAGTGTTCTTTATTTCTTCATATGGCTCTGACACTGTTTAATGTCTTTTTATGTAAGACTGAAGAACTCTCTTTAGGATTTCCTACAGGGCATGTCTACTAGCAGTGGACTCAGCTTTTATTTATCTGAGAATAACAATCTTAATTTCTCCCTCATTTTTGAAGAAATATTTAGCCCAATTTAGAATTTGGGTGGGGTTATTTCTTTTTTTTACTTCTATTTTTTATTGAAACATAATTATCAGTATTTGCGGGGTAAAGGATTGAATATAAATACCTGTGTAAAATATGTGGTGATTAAATCAGGATAATTACTAAATTCATCATTACACAATGCAATTATTCTTTGTGTCCCTTGCCCAATTTCTCACTAGCGCTGTTCATATTCCCCATCCCACCTCTGGTAACCTCAGTTTTCTTCTCTCTTTTTGAAAGCTAAACATATTATTGTGATTGTATTTTTCTATTTTATTTTATTTATTTATATGTTTTAGTTTCCACTTATGAGTGAGGACATGCAGTATTCCTCTTTCTGTGCCTGGCTTATCTCACTTAACATAATTTTCTCTAAGTTCATCCATGTTGCTGTGAATGGCAGAATTTCATGCTTTTTCTTGGCAGAGTACTAGTCCATTGTGTAAATACACCATATTTTCCTTATCCAATCATCCATCAATGGACATTTAGGTTAGTTGCAACTCTTGAATATTGTAAATAGAACTGCAATAAATGTGGGAGTGCCGGTATCACTTCAAAATGATGATTTCCATTCTTTTGGATATATACCCAGAAGTGGGATGGCTGGATCATATGGAAGATCTGTAGTTGTTTGAGAAACCTCCATACTGTTTTCCATGGTCTTTGTACTGATGTACAGTCCCACCAACAGTGCAGGAGTGTTCCTTTTTCTCCACATCCTTGTCAGCATTTGTTATTCTCATTTGTTTTGATTATAGCCAGTCTAACTGGGGTGAGGTGATATCTCAATGTGGTTTTACTTTGCATTTCCCTGATGACTAGTGATGTTGAATGCTCTTAGTATTTTTAAATGTAATATCACTTGTTTTGCGGCAAAAAAAAAAAAATTACAAAAAACTCAGAAGTGATAAACTTTTAAAGTAATGTTGCAGAATACAAAATCCATATGCAAAAATCAGTAGCATTTTAAAACTTCTAACAACAAACTAGAGTAAAAGAAATCAAGAAAGCTCACCTGGGGCCGGCCCATGGCTCACTCGGTAGAGTGCGGTGCTGATAACACCAAGGCCACGGGTTCGGATCCCATATAGGGATGGCCGGTTTGCTCACTGGCTGAGCGTGGTGCTGACAACACCAAGCCAAGGGTTGAGATTCCCTTACCGGTCATCTTTAAAAAAAAAAAAAAAGAAAGAAAGCTCACCTGTTTAGAATAGTTATCAAAAAATAAAATACTTAAGAACAAATTTAAGCAAAGAGGTGAAAGATCTCTGGAATGAGAACTACAAATCACTGTTGACAGAAATTAAAGTGGACACAAAAAGATTGAAAGACTTTCCATGCTCTTGGATTAAAGAATTAATACTGTGAAAATAGCCATACTACTTGAAGTGAACCACTGATTCAACACTATCCCCACCAAAATACCAAAAATATTGTTCACAGAAATAGCAGAAACCATCCTAACATTCATATGGAACAACAAAAGACCCTGAACAGCAAAAGCACTCATGAATGAAGCTGGAGGCATAATACTACCCAACTTCGAATTATAATACAAAACCATAGTAACAAAAACAGCATGCTAGTGGAATAAAAACAGACACTTAGATCAATGGAACAGAATAGAGAACTCAGAAATCAACTCACATACTTATAGCCAGCTGATCTTCGACAAAGGAACCAAGAACATACTTTAGAGAAGAATACCTCTTCAGTAAATGGTGCTGGGAAAACTGGACATCCATATTTAGAAGAATGAAACTAAACCTGTACCTCTCACGATATACCAAAATCAACTCAAAATGGATTAAAGACTTTAGTATAATACCCCAAACCATAAAGTTACTAAAAGGAAACATAGAGGAAACACTTCAGGACATAGGACTGGGCAAAAACTTTATGAATATGACCTCAAAAGCACAGGCAACAAAAGGAAAAATAAACAAATAGGATTATATCAAACTCAAAATATTCACACAACAAAAGAAATAAGAAAAAAGACAATTGATAGAGTGGGAGGAAACATTTGCAAACTATGCACACAACAAAGGCTTGATATCCAGAATATACAAGGAACTCAAACAACGTAAGAGTAAAAAAGCAAATAACCTAGATAAATAATGAGCAAAGGAGATGAATAGGCATTTTTCAAAGGAAGATATACAAATAGCTAACAGACACATGAAAAAATACTCAACATTGCTCAGCATCAGGGAAATGCAAATCAAAACCACATTGAGATATTACCTCACTCAAGTTAGAATTGCAATTATAAAAAGACAGAGAGTAACAAATGCTGGTGAGGATGCCGAGAAAGGGGAACTCTCCTACACTGTTGACGGGACTGTAAATTAGTGCAGCCATTATGGAAAAATATGGCAGTTCTTCAAAACCTACAGATAAAATTGGCATGTGAACCAGCAATCCCATTGCTGATTGTATACCCAAAAGAATGGAAATAATTATGTTGAAGGGATGCCTGCACTCCAATTTTTATTACAGGTCTATTTGCAGTAACCAACAGTTGGTACCAACATAAACGTCCATCGTAGGTGACGTAATTAGGAAAATGTGGTAAGTTTTCACAATGGAATACTAGTCTGCCATAAAAAATAATGAAAGACTATCACTTGCAGCAACATGGATGAACTTGGAGAAAATTAGGTTAAGTGAAGCAAGCCAGGCACAGAAAGAGAAATAGCACATATGCTAGGTTATAAGTGGGGGCTAAAAAAATGAAAAAAATAAATTAAAAAAACCCAAAGATACAACAGTCACAATACCAGTTTGAACTTTCAAAAAGAGAGGACAGAACTGAGATTATCAGAGGTGGGAAAGGGGGAAAGGAAATAGGATAAGGGAGGAATTGGTACAAGGTCAGGAAAAACAATTATATTGAATAATGTTGAATATACTAATTATCCTGATTTGAGCATCACATATTGCACACAGGTATTGATATTCTACTCTGTAACTCACAGTTATGTACAATAAGCAATATTTCAATAAAAATAAATTTCAAAAAATTCAAATTATAAATTGCTATGTTTAGTTTTCTTGATAAAGAATGTATTATAATTTCAAACAACGTAAGAGTAAAAAAGCAAATAACCTAGATAAATAATGAGCAAAGGAGATGAATAGGCATTTTTCAAAGGAAGATATACAAATAGCTAACAGACACATGAAAAAATACTCAACATTGCTCAGCATCAGGGAAATGCAAATCAAAACCACATTGAGATATTACCTCACTCAAGTTAGAATTGCAATTATAAAAAGACAGAGAGTAACAAATGCTGGTGAGGATGCCGAGAAAGGGGAACTCTCCTACACTGTTGACGGGACTGTAAATTAGTGCAGCCATTATGGAAAAATATGGCAGTTCTTCAAAACCTACAGATAAAATTGGCATGTGAACCAGCAATCCCATTGCTGATTGTATACCCAAAAGAATGGAAATAATTATGTTGAAGGGATGCCTGCACTCCAATTTTTATTACAGGTCTATTTGCAGTAACCAACAGTTGGTACCAACATAAACGTCCATCGTAGGTGACGTAATTAGGAAAATGTGGTAAGTTTTCACAATGGAATACTAGTCTGCCATAAAAAATAATGAAAGACTATCACTTGCAGCAACATGGATGAACTTGGAGAAAATTAGGTTAAGTGAAGCAAGCCAGGCACAGAAAGAGAAATAGCACATATGCTAGGTTATAAGTGGGGGCTAAAAAAATGAAAAAAATAAATTAAAAAAACCCAAAGATACAACAGTCACAATACCAGTTTGAACTTTCAAAAAGAGAGGACAGAACTGAGATTATCAGAGGTGGGAAAGGGGGAAAGGAAATAGGATAAGGGAGGAATTGGTACAAGGTCAGGAAAAACAATTATATTGAATAATGTTGAATATACTAATTATCCTGATTTGAGCATCACATATTGCACACAGGTATTGATATTCTACTCTGTAACTCACAGTTATGTACAATAAGCAATATTTCAATAAAAATAAATTTCAAAAAATTCAAATTATAAATTGCTATGTTTAGTTTTCTTGATAAAGAATGTATTATAATTTAGAAATACCACGATAAATACATGGATTTTTATTATGTCAGATTGCGGGCATAAAATGTTTTGTAACAATGCAAAAAGTCAGGTAGGGGACATTATGGCACCTCTGTCACCAGACACCAGGCAGCACTTAACAGCCTTTGCACCAGAACTGCCATAAACACATCTTTTACCTGGTATCTAAAAAGAAAGACAAAGCTGTGGCATGTTGTATACCCAAGTCCTAGGGGCGGTCCTCTACAGTATATTCAATTTAAAGAGTTTTTAAGGATAGTTTATATTTAAAACTTTCTTGCCTTATGAGCTGACTATAGAATCTATCTATGATTAAGTTCTGAGTCCCCTCTAAGTGAGGGAATTAATGATGGAGGTGAGAATTAGTGACTTTCCATCTTTCTCCTTGGCCTCCATTACCACACTGTATCCTGCCCCTCTTTCTCTCTTCCCAGCACCTGATTGTATCCTTTAGCCTAGAACACCGCATGATCCAGCATCCAGGCAACTTTTCTAGACTACTGTACTGGACAACAACGACCAGCCTGAGCTCTTCCTGACCTCCAAACCTCCAAAACCCGTCCCCAGCATCACATAAACCACAGACAAACTCTTTCACCTTCCATTTCCATTGAACGCACCAGCCTCCATTCCCACCTTCTCTCTGGCCCTGAGTCCATCTAACCCCATTCCCGAGATTTCAGCTCATTTCCAGTGACTTGTATGTATCTACCTCAAATTCCCAGCCCTCAGCCTGTAAACCCTCATCTTTCTCATTAGCCCGGGCATTATCCTAACACTATGTTCTGACCTTTTCTCCTGGTTCATTACCTCATCACTTCCACTATTCTCCCCACTTCAGTTCATCACCTAAATCCCAATTTGTCTTCCTGTACCCCCCTCCCAGGCTCCATCTCCCCTTCCACCCTCCGTCTCCTCCTTGGACCACTAACTACCCCAGCACTTGCTGACCCTCATTATACCACTTTGTCTTTCACATTCTTTTACCTCTCACAGACACTGAGTGTGCTCTGCCATTCACTCGCTATTGCTCTTAATCTCTCTCCAGTTACCTTCCCTTCCCGTTTAACCCTTCACTCCCATAATCCCCTGCACCACTTATGCAGCAGCACAGAACGTCTCCCGTACCCTGAACTTCCTTGCACACTCTGACTCCTATAGTGAACCCCACACTGTGACCATTGTGTGAATTTAACACCTTTGTGCCTTTTAACCCTCTTCACTCTCTCTCCTGCTGCTCTATTTCCCATTTTACCATGCTCTTTACAGAATCCCATCGCCCCTTTCCTGTGCCCATTCTACCGCACTCTACCACACACCAACACACTGTCCACTCCCTACATTAAAACTTTGCTCCTGTGTATCTTGACCTGAATTGGCGATGCTTACTCTACTTTTGAATGACACACATTGTAAATAATATGTTTGTGCATTGTTGCAGGGATGAAAGGAGTGTTAAAAAGGTGAAATGTGCTCCTATTTTCAGGCATGTGCAAAGCTGGAAACACCACTGTTCTTTCATATATGAATATCTTATAAAGATATATACACCCAAGCTAATGGTATGAGTGTGATTTTATAAATGTATGTGGGACTGTGTAAACCTGTGTGTGTGTATCATAGTGTGTATAAATGTGCATGCATGTTTATTTGTGCTGACTTGTGGACAAATGTAAGGCTGTTTTAAAAACTGTATTGAGCATGTATTTGTTTAAGCATATGAATACATGTGACTGTATATTTCTATGGTGCACAGTCATATGTGTGTCTTCATCGCTTTCTAAGCATGTGTATCTGTGTGTGAATTTACACTTATGGTTGTCCACCATAATCCCTCTTTTGGAAATTTGGGGAATTGAACAGTGGAGCTTGATCCAATTAAGAACTTGCTTCTAGGAAAAACCAAAGGATTAATTTGAACTCATATATTATATGCCTTAATTACAAAGCAATCATGACTCTATTGAAAATTCAGCAGAAAAAATAAATAAAAGTGGAAGATTGGGTAACCGTTCAATGCTCTTGAACTGAGGAAGTAATGTTCAATCTCTCAAGTAATGTTAAAGAAATTAAAAAATCTGTCTGTTATATCGTCTGATCCTACCTGTAAAAACATGCTTTTATTTCTTATGGACATGTTAACATTTATAATTCTGTAAATATTGTTCTGTTTATGATTTCTCTCCTTATTGGGGGAGTGAAGAAAGGGTGATTATTGGTAAAACAAATCTTGCTAGAACATACATATCATCTAAACTTCCATGTAAATTAGTAGTGCTTTCTAATGTAAGTTATTGTCATCATGTTCTTCCTTTTACTTGCATCTCTTAGAAAATCTTTCTTAGGTATTTTGTTTCCATTTCTCTGCTGTGAATTAAATGATGGTGAAACTCACTGCTCTGAAGATCAGGAAATAACTCACCTGGGACTAGAAAAACTTCTTAAGTGTTAAATTAAATTCATAGGAGGCCACAAGCCTGAGGCTATCTGTGTACTTTGAGTTCCTATGCAGCAAACCACAATCTAACTTAGTATGTAAACTAATTGAAACCTAACTTAGAAGTTTGTTTTGTAACAAACAGGTGAGTTTCAGCCAATCACAAACACTCAAACTTCAACCAATCAGGGACAGCCATGTGAGCAGATTATGCCCAAATAAGGCACATGCTTTATCATGCCTTGAATAAATGATGCGGATGCCTAGCTCTAGCCAATCAAGTGATTTCTCTACTTCTGAGTTCAGCCTATAAAAGCTCTCTGCTCATGCTGCTGAGTGGAGTTCTCCAAACGTGTTTTGGTTCTGAGTGCTGCCTGATTCCTGAATTGTTCTTAGATCAAATAAACTTTAATTCATTTAAATTTTTTCTTTTAACACAAATCATAAAATTCAGTGAGATACAAGGACTTTTCTTCCAATTGCTTATCCCTCAGACCTCAGAATTTCCTGCTCTGTCCGTGTGAGACCCTGTCTGCTTCCAGAAATCAAGGAAATGAAAGAGACTCACATACATTGCATACCAGTTGGAGATGACAACTACTACAAACGTGTAATTGGTTTTTTGGTAATTAGCAACTAGGAAAAAGTTTGCCACAAATATCCTCACTTCCCTAAGCCTGCCCTCTCATTGTAATGACAGGTGAAATGATCATTGCTGTTCTCATGGGAGGTGAGGTCACAGAATCAGTAGCACATATTTTAGGGTCTGGCTGCCTCCTCCCTACACAATACTGGCAGTTGTGACCTTCATGCTGATCCCCAGTCCTGGTAGCCAGAAGAAGTCAGGTGAGTACTTTCTGTTTCAGTCTGACATGCAGAGTCCCCAAGTAAGGAGGCATAGGCGTATCAGGAGACTGGGAAAGTGACAATATTGGAAAAAATGGTCCTTTGGGGGTTTGAAACTTAGTCCAGTGTCAAAGTGAAACAGCAAAGAGGAATAATTCCCCAGGCATGAGTGGAAATACTAAAGATATGTGGAATCCTAGACCTTGCACCAATTCCTGGTTTGCTAATGTAATTTAGTTAATCCACAATTATAGGGATTGTTGATGTTTAAGCCAAGTGATAATAAACCTGATTTTTAAGAGTTTAAGGACTATAATGCCAAAATTAATGTGCTGTTCAGCCTACCTTACAGAAACCAGACTAAATTTTTAGTATTACTAAATTGCAAGTATATAATACCTTCATGTTTGCAATAAAGACTAGGATAGAACTACAGGAATTACCTAATCTTGGGCAAAAGTAGTATATTCTAACGTCAGTTTCTGCAATGGAAATGATTTTTCCAATTGTAGTGTAAATTGAAAACAACTGCAGTCTGTTGATTTTGGTGAGACAATTTTCCATCTTCAAGTTAGGGAAGCAGCATTGAAGGGAAAGGTAACATTATCTAATGGACTTCAGAGAGCAACTTGCAGGCACAAATGTATCTTATGATATATTTTCTGTTTTAAAAATGTTCTCACACCAATCCCAAACTACAGATCACTTTATCAAAATACACAAGATTTCACATCTTACAATTTATGTTTTGTATGAATTCTTATATTTTATTTTATTTATATTTTATTTTTATTTATATTTTATTTTTACAAGAATTCTTGTCTTATTGCTAATATTGGTACTTAAGTCATATATTCATAAAAAGAGAATCTTATGATTTGTCATTAGTAACATTTAGTTTCTACCGTGCACTACTTTAACACATTGATGTTTCTTGCCATACAGTTTAGATCTTGACAGTGTTCAGTGATTCTGAGGCTAGATGCCACTTTGTTCCTGGCTAAAGGAAATTAGTGTTTCTTTGCTACTGATTTAAGGCCCATTCGGCATTATTTAAATGCATTTTGTCACAGAGTAAATCTTGATAGAATTATACTGCAAGCAATACATCTACATTTTATTAAAATGTCTATATTTTTATTTATAATTGGTATTTCCATATACAGTTGTGCCTCAGCATCCATTACGGGGTGGTTTCTGTAACTTCTGCAAATACGAAAATTCACAGATGCTTAAGTACCTTACAAGAAGTGTTGTAGTATTTGCATATAAACTACACACATCCTCCATATACTGTATTTCATCTCTAGATTACTTGTAATATCTAATACAATTTAAGTGCTATGCAAATAGTTTTATACTGTATGTTTATTTGTATTGTTTATATTGTTGTACTGATAACTTTTATTGAATATTTTTGATCTGGGGTTGCTTGACTCCATGCATGCAGAACCAATGAAAATGAAGGGCCGAATATACAATAAATCTTTACACATAATGGAAAGTTTTAATAATCAAAATTATAAAATAAGATACTACTAATGTAAAATGAAATGGCCAAGTAAGAAAATGTCTAAATATTAGTCTACATTTTTTGAAGAGAAGAACTAACAAACCATGTTAGAATAGCAGAGGTTTAAATGCATTCTCCTTTTTCAAGCTCATCCAGATATGAGCCCCTACTGTGCCCATTAAACTGATTAAACTTGAATAAATCATTAACCTTTATTTACCTAAGTTCTTCTTACATTTTCAGTAAGAATAATAGTTTTGTCTGTCTCATGAAGTTATAAGAAATATGGGATGTACTACATCGATGGTCTTATTGCAGTGATATCTGCTTTGTGATCGCTCTGTAAAGGTTATACGGTCAACTCTTGTAAACTGTAAATAAAAGACATACATTAAACATTTCTAAGCAGAGGTTAATGAACATAAAGAATGTTGAATTTAAGTTGACATGGTAAATGTAGTATGTTCCCTCATAGGCATCTCTGGCTGAGAAGTTGAATATCCGTCACTGAAAACTGGCAGAATGGCCACCAGGGATTTGGCAACAGGAATGATCTTTTTATTACAGACTATGGTTGGAATTCTGGGAAATTTCTCCATTCTTTACCATTATCTCTTCCTTTACTTCACAGGATGCAGGTTTAGATCCACAGATACGATACTCAAACACCTGACTGTTGCCAACTGCTTAGTCATTCTCTGTAAAGGAGTCCCCCAAACGATGGCAGCTTTGGGGTTAAAATATTTCCTCAGTGATACTGGATGCAAACTTGTTTTCTATTTTCACAGACTAGGCAGGGATGTGTCCATTGGCACCACCTGCCTTTTGAGTGTCTTCCAGGCCATCACCATGAGTCCCAGGAACTCCAGGTGGGCAGAGCTTAAGGTAAAAGCTGCCAAGTACATGGGCACCTCCAATATCCTCTGCTGGGTCCTGCACATGATTCCAAACATTGTGGTTCCTGTGTATGTGACTGGCAAATTGGTCAACAAAAGCCTCACAAACAAACGTGATTATGACTACTGTTACACTGCAGACCTTGAGGAAATTACTTCCTCATTGTATGTATCAGTGTTATTTTTCCATGATGGTTTCTGTTTGGGACTCATGCTCTTGGCCAGCAGCTCTATGGTTTCCATCCTCTACAGGCACAAGCGGCGGGTAAGACACATACATAGGAACAATTCCTCTTCCAGACCCTCTCCTGAGTCCACGGCTACACAAAACGTTCTTGTCCTGGTGAGCACCTTTGTGTCTTTGTGCACTCTCTCTTCCATCTTTCACATTTTTGTGTCTCTTTCAAATAATCCCAGTGTGTGGCTCGTGAACACGTCTGCACTAATCGCTGCATGTTTCCCAGCTGTCAGCCCCTACATCCTCATGAGCCACGACTCTAGAGTATCCAAGCTCTGTTTTGCTTAGATAAGGAATGAAAAAAAACCCTAAATATTACAAATATGTGAATTGTATGTATATTCAAAATAGTTGTTTATTAATTTCTTCCTCAGAGTTTAAGAACATTTTTGAAACAGTCACAGAGAATGTTAAATAGACAGAGCTTCTTCTTTTTATCCCAGCTTTATTGAGGTACAATTGGTAAAGAAAATTGGTTTTAAATATGGTATAATCCACGATGTTTTGAGATATATACACTTTATAAAATGATTACCATAATGAAACTAATTAACGTATCCATCATTGCACATAGTTTTTGTTTATTTTTTATTTGTGGTGAGAAAATTTAAGATGTACTCTCATAGCAAATTTCAGGTGCAGAATACTTTATTATTATTTACAGTTCCCATGCTGTTCATAAGATCTCCATAAACAGACCAAGTTTTTACTCCAATATAAACAATAAACTGAGTGGCAATTTTAAATGAAACCTTATAAAATTATCATTTTGGTACTTATGGGATTAAGATTTATCTGTATTTGCACGGGTAGAGTTCATAGTCTATGCAATATTAAGACAGTGGTTTCTGGGACACTATGGAAGTTATGGAGAAGTCATTGAGTGTTTAACTTTTAATATGAAATAATTTTCCCAGAAATTAACTAATCACGGGATTATATGAAAGTTTCCATCAAAGAGAAATACCTATTGCAATAGTATTTAAGCAACTGAAGAAAGAAAATGTCTCCAAGAGAATAATGAATATTATAGTGTTAAACTAGAGGATAAATTTAGGTTCAGAGAGTAGAGGCATCTAGGGCCAAGTGTGAGTTTTGCACGTTATGTACGAGAAATACCTATTGCAATAGTATTTAAGCAACTGAAGAAAGAAAATGTCTCCAAGAGAATAGTGAATATTATAGTGTTAAACTAGAGGATAAATTTAGGTTCAGAGAGTAGAGGCATCTAGGGCCAAATGTGAGTTTTGCACGTTATGTATTAGAAAGAAAGTCGATAGTCATTTCAATGAATTCTGATGGTATGAAGCAAGGTTAGTATACTTAATACTTTTGCATGTAGAAAGCAGCAGATTGACCTGCAATGGTGTGGGATGAAGAGCACAAAAGCATGTTTCACTGCTTTTTACATAACATCAAATGAGCAGTGACTATTAAAAATGCATGCTGTCTACAATAAAATTACATGGAGTTTTGGATCTCTGGGAGATATCTTTTTTTTTTTTTTCTATTCTGTGAAGATGCCAGTTGGGCATATTGGCAGAAACTGGTTCCATGGCACAATTTATGTCTCTCAGTTGGGGAAATAAGTTTATTGTAGAGACTTCCATTAATCTTCAAGCTCTGAGGGAATGAATAGCCATTTGGAGGGGATAAGTCATGATTTCATTTTGTTTATGTGGAGTGAGAAAAACAGATTTTTTTCAGTAACATCAATGAATGAGAAATATGGTCACACACTTTATATCAACGTTTTAGTCAGCAATGGACAGCATATGTGAGGGTGGTCCCATAAGATTATAATGGCTATGCCATATAGAGTAGGTGTGTAGTAGGCTATGCCATTTCTGTCCGTGTAAGTACACTCTATGATGTTTGCACAGTGACAAAAGTGCCTAATGATCCATTTCTCAGAATGCATTTGTGTTGTTAAATGATGCATAACTGTATAGTAACACTGGATATTCATAAATGCCAGCTCTACATTTAGAAATATTAAATAACAAAAGGAAATACGAGTAAACTTTGTTTTCATAAATTTTTATATCTGTAATAAACTGCTTTTGAAGCACTTTACCTATAGGCAGGAATAAGACAATGAGATCTGCTATGAGTACAACTGTTCACCCCAGCATTGGATGTACAGGGGAAAACAACGAGAAGACTGTACAAAAAGGAAAAAAATCAATCAGTCAATAAAACAAAACTATAGTTATTAGTGACTAATCAATTGGAGAATATACTTTTTAAAATATTAGAAATAAAATGGACAATGGGCAAATGGGCAAAAACGGGCTTATACATAAAAAGAATAAATTTATTCTTACATAAAAATAAATTTTTATTTATTTTTTTATTTTCACATAAAATAATTTTAAAAACAGAAATAAACTTGCCTTGTATAGTAACAAAAAAAGAATAGCTAAAACAAGCTAAAATAATTTACAAGACCAATATGTTAGGCTGGAATAAAAGAGCATCAAAAGAATCAATTTTTTAAAATGCCATTTTAAATTCCTAGATAGAATGGCGAATTATTATAATAAATCTCAATGCCTGCATAAATACAGTGCATACTAAGTTAAAAACACACACCTTGGGTTTCAAAAGAATTTAGGAATTTTTCTAAACTTTCTGTGTTTTAATTTCTGTGAGAAGAGAAAAATTCTTTTGAAAATAAAGATATGTAAAGGAGGGACTTATTGAATCAGAAATAACACACATTTCATTTATATTAGCTTGAGCATTGTGGTATTTTATCAGAAAGATGTACATAAGTAGAAAAGTAGAAAAAGACATGGTGAATGCAGGCAATTATGCTATCTCAGATGAAGTATTCAGTAAGTAGCTTGAGAATTCTTTGGATAAATTTTACAGATTTAAATGGATACATTATGGAGTTTACAAAATTAACTTCCAGATTAAAGAGTTGAATAAAATTTTAAACATTAAAATATTGTGACTAATGTATTAGAATGCATTTTGAATCAAGCAATAGTATATATCTTCCAAAAAGCCAGAAGCAAGAAGTAGAAGCCAGTGTAAGGTACGATGTAATTGTTGAACACCATAAAAATAGCATAGAAAATGTTTTCTATTCTAAAACAGGAATTCTAAGTAGACATGTGAGATGGTCCATGAAGAAACTATTTCTATTATATCTATCATTTACTGAGGATTAAAAGAGAATAATAAATAACTATTAGAAATGAAAGCTTTTGGGCCGGCCTGGTGGCACACTGCTACAGTGCGCCGCTTGGGAGCGCGGCGGCGCTCCCGCTGAGGGTTCGGATCCCACATACAGACCAGTTCCCGCTCACTGGCTGAGCG
>NW_007737244.1:16023-25756 GCF_000696425.1 Galeopterus variegatus | reverse complement strand
ATCCCATTGCCGGTCCCGGTCCGGTACGGGCGCGACACTGAGGGTTGCGATCCGTTGCCGGACACGAAAAAAGACAAAAAGGAAAAAAAAAAAAAAAAAAAAGAAATGAAAGCTTTTTTTCAGTATGGGAAATTCAACTTACAGAATACAGAAGATTATCAAATAATAAGACTTTCTCAATTTCACACATAATAAGTGGAATAGGAATATGTTTTTTTAATTGTTGTTACTTTGAGGAACATAAGATGGTAGACCAGGAATTTTCATGTCCTCATTCTTTTACAGAGATACTGAAACAACAACAATATATGGACCACAATAACGTTGTGAGAACTCTAGAGACCAGATGAAAAGTTATAATACTGAAAGCAACATAAAACCAAAAAGGAATTCTAAATGTGTGAGAAAAAAAAGCAGCATTTTGGGTGTCTGTGATTTCTGTGCCACTTATTTGACATAGTGCAGTGCAATCAGGAAGAATCTGCCCCACCACGAATCCTCCCTCAAATGACAACAGAAGAATAGTTCTTTTGTCCATCATTGTGGCTCATATGGGGATTATCTGAGTGACTGGTGTCTGTCTTGTCTAGCTAGAGTGCTGACAAAACTGACAACATTTCTTGGAGTTGCTGAAAACACACCCTATCACTGTGGCTGTGAGAGTGGCAGTTCTTCAGGCAAATGCCAAGAAAAGCAAAAGCTTATATGCCTGTGAGAAAAAGCAGGTACAAGCTGCTAAGGTAATTGGAGACAAGTAAATGCACACACACAAACCCAGAGAGGACACATTCTCTGAAAAGATTTGAGAGGTCCTGGAATCTGTAGCTAGGATGATTAGTAAAGTTATCTCCTTATGTACAAAGCCAGGCTAAAAAAACTGTGAGAGTTTCTCCCCCCATGCCAAAGTCAGCGAAACAACAACAACAGCAATAACAACAAAAAACACAAGGCATACAACAAAATAGAAAAACATGGCCCAATCAAAGTAACAAGATAAAATTCCATATACTGACCCTGGAGAACCAAAGATCTATGAGCTGCCTGACAATTTAAAATAATGGTCACAAATCCACCAAATGAGATAAAGGAAAACACAGGTCGACATCTATGCAAATTCAGGAAAGCAATGCACAAACAAAATGAGAATATCAATAAATATATAGAACTATAAAATAATAATAATAAGTTCCCATAAATTTGGGAGCTCAAAAATACAATAAGTAAACTGGAAAATGCACTGGAAGGGTTCAACAGAAGACTTGGTCAGGTAGGTCACCACCATCAGGTAGGTCAAAATATGCATTTTCAGAGGGGAAAGAGAAAACAAAGGAGAGATGAGCTTATTTGCAGAAATAATGGCTGCAAATTTCCCAAATCTGAGAAAAAAAAATAGATGTTCAAATTCAAGAAGCTAATGGAACTCCAACCAGAATAAATTCAGACAGCCACAGTGAGACACATTATAATTGACCCTTGAACAATGTGGGGATTAGGGTCGCTGACACTCTGCACAGTCAAAAATCCATGTACAACTTTGTGTACCCCAAACTTAACTACTAATAATTTGCTAATACCCTATTGTTAGGTAGGCTACTTAACTGTTTGGTTAGGTATCTCATGCATTTCTGACATACCTAACCAAAAATTGTCCAATATATTTATTAAAAAAATAAATATCAGTGGACCTGTACAGTACAACCCTGTGCTGTTTAACAGTCAACTGTATTATGAAACTTTCAAAACTCAAGCAGAGACAATTTTGAAAGCAGCAAGAGAAAAGTGACTCATCACATACAAGGAAGCTTTCATAAGATTATCAGTAGATTTCTTAGAAGAAACCTTGCAGATCAGAAGGCAGTGGAATGGTATATTCAAAGAAGTGAAAGAAAACAACTGTCAAACAAAACTACTGTATTAACCAAAACTGTTCTACAAAAACATAGGAGAAATTAAGACTTTCCCAGAAAAAAAAAAGCTGAGGGAATTCATTACCAGTAGATCTGTTCTTCAAGAAATGCTAAAGGGAATTCTTTATGGTGAAAAGAAAAGATGATAGATAATAAATACAAAGCCATATGAAAATATAAAATTGTCTAGTAAAGGTAAATGCATGAATACATATAGTAAACTGTATTAATGTAATTTTGGAGACTAAATTTACTCTTAATTGTGCTATAGATTTTAAATGACAAAAATATAGAAATTAACTATAAATCTATGTTAATGGGATCCAATATATAAAGATGTAAACTGTGATATTAATAACATAAAGTGGGACAGTGAAGCTGCACAGGAGCAGACTTTTGCACCTTGTTTTCTGAATGAAGCTTGATTCAGAAAGTATTACCTTCTCTAGTCACCTCTCATCTTGCAAAAGACCAGCAAAGAATTTGATCTTTCAGGAGACAATGGGTGATCTTCATTGGGAACCAGCAGTGTTTTTGCTGAGATATGATGGTTGGGTGTGAGAGATCAGGTGTTCTGAGTTTAGAATGGGTGGCTCACAGAAATGTAAGGGGACCCTGTTCTGCATGGGCTTTTTAGGAGAGGATGAGTCAAGCCCACATCCTATTGCTGTAGCAGAATTTTGAGTCATCTCTGGAAAATCACCTGAGACAGAGGAGAAGCTAGCATTGGCTTTCACACAGGAGTTCATTGTCCATGAATCACTCCAATGCCATGAAAAGAATATGTTCTCAAAACTCAGCAGTGAATTTTTCAAAAATAATCTTGAATAAGAATCCTAAAAAAAGGAGTAGGAAGAGGAGGAAATGGCTGTTTTTTAGGTGAATGTCATGTCTCAGGTTAGTTGCATTTTTCTTTCTTTTTCCCAAAGTGACATGCTTTTAGAACTTAAAACTCTTTAATTTTCCACCTTTGATAATTTTGTTGAACATATTTTTCAACAACTTTATTTTCTGCTTTTCATATTCAAGTGAAGGTTACCCCTCAGGAATATATCTTCCCTACATCTCAGAGCCTTCTCTCCATTCTCTCTTCTCTCCACCCAAGAAAAGAAGAATTTTTTGAAGAATTCTCTTTTTGAAGTAATAATGTGAAACTATTGTAAAGATTGTATCAGGAAAATCGCCATTGGAAGACTTTGATACCCAAGATTCCTGGAGCTGTGATCATGTCCTGGACTGGGTTGGGAAAAGGGACAGCATGTCATGTTTAGGGTCCATTGGATGCTCCAGTCCTGCTTCTCACACATCAGCTTCATTAACAGGTAGGACTGTGGAGAGCCCTTACTGCTCCTTGGCCCTGACTTGCTAAGAAAATTTACTTCGTGTGCCAGAGAGCCTTCTATTTGCTAATGAGTCCCACGAAGGGCTCTTGTCCTTTCCTTTTCCAAAAAGCCATGTCTCTCTCAGTATCCCATTATCATCAAAATTGTCAAGGAGTATGTAGATTCTTAAATTTCACACTACTTGTAATCCATTGAGTTAGCTTGGAAGTTTAATGGATCTCGTCAGAACACATGAGATTTCTGGGTATAAAACAAAAGACTTTTTTAATGGCATAACAGGTGGAAGAAATTCATGTTACATTTTGCACCTTTTGCTCTTCCCAAGGCAGTAAGGGTATTACAAAGATGCCCGGGTGGAGACTGTACACACTTTAGATTTGCAATACAGCCGTCAGTCCTCCAACTTAAGAAACCTCAGTATCTGAAAGTGGGTCACAAACACACCTGCTCAACTTTTGCTTCAGAGGGGGTCAGTATCTTTATTATATTGGCAAGGTAATTAATGTTTTACTCAAGATAAAGACACTACTACTATCTTTGAAGGCTACTTGAAAAGAAAAAATATTTTGCAAATATAATATTAAACAAAATCTGATAAAATACATTAAAAAACAAAAAATGCATGGTAAAAATACCTCCCTGTAGGATTGAATTCCCTCTTTTGAATATGAGAATTATTGATCCTCTGAAGAAAAAGGTCCACTGAAGAAAATGGACATGAAGACCTTAGTTTGTGATGTGAGATTTTTTTTTTTTTAAGTCTTCAATAGGCAGAAAGGGATGAAGATAATGACCACAAGACATCACAAAAGTCAGCTCCAAGGATGATGTGTATTAACCTGAGTGAGGCAATAATTAGTGACAGCAATAAAAAAGAAAGCATAATCCAATATTTTCAAAACAAGTGGAAATTTATTGGTCATATTGGAAAACAATATCTATTGCCACCCACAACACATTAATTCTGAATGTATTTATTATTTAAATTTTAAAAATGGATAATAAATTTATAGAAAAAAAACAAGAGAATGTCTCTGTGTTCTTGGAATAAGAAAAGATTTCTGACAAAATTCAAAACAGTTAAATATCAAAAGAGAATTAACAACTTACATTATATTAAAATTAAGAGCCGATTTTCATCAAAAGGTGGAGAGAGACCAAGAAAATCTGTCCAGCATATATACTGCACTCCCACATTTAATTACTTAGTAATCAGAGAAATACAAATAAAAGGAACACATGAAACCATCACACACTAAGAAGAAGACTAATATTAAAATAAAATGACAGAAATTACCAAGTGTTGGCAGGATGTGAGAAACCAGAAAACATATATACTGCTGCTGGGTATAAAAATTTTAAAATACTTTCAGGAAAATATTCACAGTATCTAACAAGCTGAAAAGATGTAAACCTGTGATAAAACAATTACACTTCCATGTATATACCCAAGAGAAATTTGTTCATGTGCAACCAAAAGAAAAGTTCTAGAATTTACCTACCAGTACAACCCCTAATAGCTCCAAAGAGAAAGCCACACACACGTCTTTTCAACATGGCTCTGGACCTATACGTCTACATGCAAAAAAATAAATCTATACCCAGACCTTACACCCTTCACAAAAAATTAACTCAATAACTTTGTAGTGTAGTTTGAAATCAAGTAGCGTAATGCCTTTGGCATTACTTTTTTTGCTCAAGATTGCTTTGGCTATTTGGGGTTATTGGTTGTTCCATATAAGTGTTAGGATTGTTTTTTGAATTTCCACTATCAATGTCACCTATATTTGATGGAGATTGTACTGAATCTGTACATCTCTTTAGGTAATATGGACATTTCACAATGTTAATTCTAATAAAAGAGCATGGAATGTCTTTCAATCTTTGTGTGTCCTCTTTAATTTCTTTCCATAGTGTTTTGTAGTTCTCATTGTAGGGCTCTTCCACCTCCTTGGTTAAATTTATTTCCAGGTATTTTATTCATTTGGTCACTATTGTAAATGAGCTCACTTTCTTGATTTCTTTTCTCTGTTTATTCATGTTTGGTGCATGAAAAAGCTACTGACTTTTGAGTATTGACTGCATATTCTGCAACTTTACTGAATTCATTTATCAGCTGTAGGAGTTTTTTGATAGAGTTTATAGGCTTTTATATATATAAGATCATATCAACTGCCTAAACAGAAGGCAAGAGAGTGTCCTGTGTCCAGGGACCCAGGCAGAAGCTCCAAACAGCCTCCCACTGCCTGAACAGAAGGCAAGAGCATACCACAAACACCACTTCCAAGCAGGTGGCCCACCACAGCCACCACCACAACTACTGCTGCTGCAAGGATGGCTCACTGCCACAGTAGTAGTGAGAACCACCATGTAGGCAGCTGACCAAATACTTGACTGCATTGACATAAGATGAGTCACCAGCAGAGCCTGCAAATAGAGGAGGAAGCCTGTAGAGTTAGGGCTGGGTCTGGAGCTCACAGACCCCTAAAGCCCATTGTCCAGACTGGGTCATAAACCCTTCACACACAGGTCTACAAGCTAGGTAACTGGGAAAAAAAAGGTCCTTGGAGCCTTGGGTGAAGAGATAATAAGTTTTATTCAGGATGCATATATCTAAGAGCTAGGTAATCAAAAGAGAAACTGTGAACTGAGCAGCTGCCAGCAAAGTCCAAACTAAAACTGAGCAGCTGCCAGCAAAGAAAACATGTTCTATTTTAGACATGAGCTCTCTGCCAACCAGCACTGCAGAGCTGCTGTTTCACACACTGAAGAACACACAAGAATAGCAAAAAGCCAAAAAGATGCATGGGTGTGAATGCACACTAACTCCACCCCCACACATCTTGTTTACAAAGAATGTGCTGCACCATCCCCAACCAGACCTGAGGTGAGGGGGACTGACTAAACTATGCTATTTTCCTCACAATCCACCCCTTCAGGGTCCCTCGCCATATAATCTATGCATTCAGAATCTTCTGTGATGTTCCCTTAGAGAGGATAAATGACCTTTACATTCATACAACCTATTGTCTGTTCAATATGCCTTAAGGCTTCTCCTTAAGGCTTGTCCTGTAGTTCTGTCCTTTCGACTATTAGCCACTCATGTCCAGTTAGTAGTCATCATTGGTGTGATTTTCCATGGGAATCCTGTAGTCATACTGATGGGAGGTTCAATGCATATTCAGTAGACGATCACACCAATGTATGTATGTACCCAGTCGACTCTGCTGTGGTGTCTTCAGCCAGAACACTATGAGCAAAAGGCAGAAGACTTATTGGTACCAATAGTAGAAGTTCTCGCCCTTCTGGTAGGATACATGCCAATTTGCCATCATGAGAAAGGATGGTGGCAGGAACAGGTATCTTACCTGGTTTATGATAGCATACTTTATCCACTAACATTGTTGGATCTGTAGGTTCTACATGTAACAGTATAGGGAAACACATTATTGGCCATAATGATAATACAGATGTGCTCTTTAGAATAGAGTGCTTATCTGTTCCAGGCCATTTTACCTTTATTCGAGAAGGCCAGGTACTTTTCACCCAAGATAAAACATGCAAGCCTTCCTCTAATCCTTTCCCTCAAGACCCTATTAAGACAACCCAGCGTATATGGGGGGCTATTATTCTCCAAGGCCATTCCCATTGTATAGTCTGTGCCTGTTGCAAACAGGTTGGGGCCAGTAAGAGAATATTTCCAGGAACACCATTTGAGATGGTTATTCAAAATACTGAAGAGAAAAAAGCTCTCACAGAACAAGTGGCCTAGAGTCAAACTGAAGGGTAAGCTCATTTTCATAGAGTAAATGCATGCAGGGCCATGTATGAGTTTTGTGTTCTATGTCCTTAGAGAGAAGGTAGTTGTAGAGCTAGGGCTAGGGTCTGTTGCTCACAGATCCCTCGAGCCCATTCACAAACCTTTCGCATGCAGGTCTATGAAGTAGGTAACTGGCAAAAAAGTCCTTGGAGCCTTGGTTGAAGAAAGAATAGTCTTTATTCAGCACACACACTTCTAATATCTAGGCAGTCCAAAGAGAAACTCAGAAAATCAGCTGCTACTGGCAAAGTCCAAAGAAATACTGAGGAGCTACCAGCAGAGTAAACATGCTCTTTTTTAGACTGGAGCTCTGCTTCACAAACTGAAGAACACACAATAGCAATTAACTAAAAAGATACATTGCTGCACATGTGCACTAACCAGAGCCCCAAGCATACCTGAGCCTAGGGAGCCTGACTAAATTATCCTATTTTCCCCACAGTAGTCATTTGACATATGGCTATATGAAAAGGGGGTTATTTCAAACATTTTCCTATAGAAATGACCAGATTGACCTGGAGTGGGACAAAGCAGAGCACAAAAATAAGTTTTGCTGATTTTTTAAAAATATAAAGTGAGTAATACAAAAAAAATTTATGCTGTCTGGGATAAAATTGCGTGGACATAGGATCTGTAGAAGACAGATTTTTGTCTATAATGTGAAGATGCCAACTGGGCATTTGGCAAGAAACAGGTTCTATGATGCACTGTCATGACTTTTGGGTGAGTAAATAATTTTATGGTAGAGGATTTCATTATCTTGCATTGGTAGGAAAATTGGTATTTTTAGGGGTAAGTCATAAATTCATTTTGTTTTTGCTTATGCAGAGCTTTGGGCCTGTGTTTTCAAAGGGGGAAATGGTTATGTTCTCAAATTTAGGAAGCATTTTAAAGTAGATTTTTGAGTTTTTTACATTGTAAAACTGAGGCAAATTATTAAGGATTTAAAATTTGAAAAAAAATTGTTTGACCTAGTGGGTATATATAAAACCTTTTGGTGCAAAAATAGAGAAACATATTTTTTGTCTTTTATGTTATTTTTATTGAAAAATAATTGATAAAACATATTTGTGGGGTACCAAGTTGAACATCAATACCTGTGTACAATGTATGATGCTCAAATCAGGATAATTAGCATGTTCACCATTACAAAATGTAATCATTACTCATAGGCATTAATCAATTTCTGTCTAACCCCCTTTACCCCTGCTTTTCCACCTCTAGTAACCACACTTCTGTTCTCTCCTTCTGAAAGTTCAACACATTATTGTAGTTTTCTAGATACACATATTTTTAGCTTACATGAGACTATGTATATATGTTTGTATACATGTGTGTGTAGGTTTGTGTGGATATATGTGTGTATATGTGTACATATCTATTTATATAAAATGACTTATGTTCATTTCCATCAAACAATGATATTGGGAAAAGGTAAATTAAGAAATAAATATATAATACTAATTACAATAGTAACATATTTTAATCTTAAATTAAACATGCTTTAATATTAAATTTTATTTTATCTCATATCACCATGCTAGTTGTTAAGCTAGTTAAACTTACATGGAATATATTTTTTATGTTTCTATTTTATCCCCATATTTTACCTATATCACTGGAAAATTTTTCAGAAATTTGAATGTGGTAAAATAATTTTATTTTATATGTTATAATTAGCTTTGTATAGTTAATATGAAAGTGGACATACTTGGGATTGAATTTATCAACTTTTAATGTACTCTTATTACACCTATTTTATTTTCTTATCTTTTCTACCTAACTTCTTTTGTATCGATTTTTTAAAAATATATTTTGCCCCTTTTCCTTACAGGTTGCATAATTATTGGTCAAATTACAAAGAATTTTTTTTTCTCTTTTTTCTACTTGATTTTTATATTTTAGCTATATCTTTTGAAAAAATATCCAAAATGGATTTTTTCTCTTTTTTCTACTTGATTTTTATATTTTAGCTATATCTTTTGAAAAAATATCCAATTGAATTGAGTAAATTATGTTTAATTTTGACAAGAGTAGTTAGTCTACTTTTGTTTAATATCGTGATTGTTAAAGTAAATTAAGTTGGAGGACAGGTCTGAAGTATCCTGGAGCAGATAAGTTCAGTTAGGCCTCATAAGTGACTTCAACCTTGTTTGATTTGTGAACATACATGAAACTTAACTTGAGCTATTTATTATACATGATTATAATAAAGAAAAAGAAAACTTAAGCTAAATTCATCAGAAGTAGCCAACGAACCTGCTACTGGAAAGCTAGGGACTTTCTAACAGGATAGACCAAATAAGGCATCTGTATTTTGTTTTTTGGTTTTTTTTTTTAGCTTTACTTCTGTGTTTGTTCTACGAAAGCCTTCCCCTTACATTCCTTTGGTGAAGCTCTTAATCACTTCCGGTTTGGAGCTGCCTGATTCATGAATTGTCGTTTGCACAAATAAACTCTTTAAAAATTTTTTGTGCCTCTGTTTACTTTTTAACATAATAAATACATATTGGATTGGACTTACCAGTTTACACTCTGCTCTTTATTATGCCTCTTGTATTTCCTTAGTTTGGGGTATTATGTTTTTCTGTATTAATTTTTAAAATAATTCTACATGGTACCCCTTTTACTTACAAGGTGGTATATTTGGTATGTCTTAGTTT
>NW_007737244.1:10050-16013 GCF_000696425.1 Galeopterus variegatus | reverse complement strand
CATTTTAATACACCTGAATGATAGGATGGCAATATCACACTAATAAATTTATTTTCTCACATTTTTTAAATTGTTGACGTGTACTAAAAATTAGTTTTAATGTAATATGCACAGGTCATAAATGCACAACAGCTCAATTAAATTTCAAAGACTGAGCACATCTCCTTTCACACAACCTAGATAAAAAAAAAACAGAATATTGTCAACCTCTCTCAACACCTGAAGCTGCATTTGCCTTCTACTAGTCACTACCTCCACTACACAGCTATTATTCTAATATCTAAGAGCATAGCTAATGTTCAGTCTGGTTTTTGTTTTCTTATTTTATATAAATGATATAATACAGCATTCACTCTTTTTTAGGGTTTTGTTCACTCCATATGTTGTTTGTGAATTTATCAGTATCATTGCATGTTATTGTGGATTATACATTAACATTGCTGTATGAGATTTCATTTTGTGAATATCAAACAATAATTTGCACAAAAAATGATCACATTTATATAAATGATCATATATAAAAAAATATTATGTAAAAAATGCTCACATTTATATAAATGATTATATATAAATGATCATTATTATATAATGTTGAATATACTAATTACCATGATTTGAGCATCACATATTGCACACAGGTGTTGACATTCAACACTGTACCCCACAGATATGTACGATCAGTCATGTTTTGATAAATAAAAAAAACTGTCAAAAAATATTTTAAGCATTCCACTGTTGATGTTCATGTGAATGTTTTCAGGTTGGGGCTCTTTGGAATAGTACTGTATGTAAATGTAAAACTTTACTTTTGGTGAACATGTTCAAATATTTTGTGGGTGTATACATGGTAGTGAAATTCTTGTACAATAGATTGACATCTTTTATACTTTATTCGATACTGTGAACTTTTTTCCAAAAGTCTTTTTTATTTTTTATTTGTTTCCCAATTTTCACACTCACCACAGCAGTGTGTGAGATACTCGATTTTTCTATTTAGTCATCTTTCTTGATTTACAGGAGGACTTTACATATTGTGAATACAAGTACTTTCTTGGTGTGCTGTCTCTCTCTGTTTTGAAGATAAATTTTAACATGATCCAATTTGACATTTCCCCTGTATATTTGATATTTTTGTTCTGTGTCAGAAATATTTCCCTATTCTAAGACCACAAAAATATTCTCATCTGCCTTCTGTATATTCTATTATTCATCTTTATAAATTAAATCAGATATTCATTCAGAATCAATTTGTTTTGTTATGGGTAAAAATATATTCCAATGAGGCTGATAAATTTTAGTGTGTTTAGTAAATGCAATATTATGGTTTCTTTTCTTTTTCTCTCACCTCTCACTGCCTCACCCACATTAACACACATCATGATTGAACCTCAGTTTTCTGTGAAAACTTGTGGTTTTTCTCTTCACCCCTTCCTGCCTATGAAGACTAGCAATTCTACTGCACCACAAAACAAGGTCTTGGTGTCCTGAATCTTTAATAGGACTTTCTACTCAAAAGATGAATTATTCTCATATGTTTGAGAAAGAAGTCTATCCTGTTTGGAGACATTTTTCCCATGAATCTCTTATGTTTTCTACATCTTTTATCAGCTTCTGTTCCAAACTATCTTTGCAGAAATTTTTGTGAAACAAATATATCTGGGGTTAAAGAAAGATTAATTATCTGACACATAATAAAGATAATGTCTTCTTCTTAAGCAAAAGTTGGCCATGTTTTCTTGTGACCCACTTTAAAATACTGGGTTTTGTACATTCAAAGATCTTCAACTATTATTCAAATCTACGGTGTGTATAGACCTCTTTGAATCACCTTCAGCATATTTGGAAATGGCAAAAGGAACAAGGGTAAACCAAAAATTTACGATCTTTCGTGTCATAAAAAATAAAGGTTTTTTACTTTTTCTATTAGCATATTCATTATTACAAATCATAATTATTCTTAATGCCCTTTACCCGACCAATCACACCCCAACCCCCCTCCATCCCCCCAATCTCTAGTATCCTTAGGTTTGTTCTCTTCTTCTGAAAGTTCAAAGTAATATTATGTTTTTTCTTCCTTCCTTCCTTCCTTCCTTTCTTTCTTCCTTGTTTTCTTTCTGTCTTTCTTTCTTTCTTTCTTAGCACCCAGTTATGAGAGAGGATTTGCAGTATTTCTCTTTCTGTGTCTGGCTTATTTCACTTAACATAATTTTCTCCAGGCTCATCCATGTTGCTGCAAATGGCATTTTTTAAGACCCAGTGGTTGCAAATGTTTTACCAGCATTTATGCAGCTTATAAGCTAACTCATTAGCCTGCAAATAGTGTAATTTTAAGGTCCCTCACATTTCTTGACATTCAGTGATCATGGAATATTGAGACCTACATGACTTTCTAAGACAGGAAAGAAAAAGGATCCTTTGTGAACCTTGTGAGAGGATAAGAAAGGGCTGCCTGGGACATGAAGTAAATTTTCTTACCACGTGGTGAGCAGGAGGAGTGAGGGCCCTTCACTGTCCTTCCTGTTAATGAGGATGAAGTGTGAGAAGTGGAAAGCAAAATATAAACAACCCGTATGTGCTTTTGTTCATTTTTCTCCTGGCAGAAAGAAGGGTCAAGGAGTCCCAAACTGATAATAGAGCTTTGGGTGATTTGAAAGCATCATAACTCTATCTGGTTGAACTTGGAAGCAGCTGACAGGCTGTCAAACACCAAAATAAAATGTGCTTTCCGGGGCCGCACTTAATAGCACAGAGTTACTCTCTGGCTTCGTGCTCCATTATTTCCCCTCTGTCTATGGCTTGATTTCAGGAGTGCAAGTGTACTTCAAAAAGATCATGGAAAAAAAGAATTAAAAGATAATGTGAATCTTGCCATGACCTTTTTGAAGTACCCTCATATTAAAGAAGATGATGAATATTTGTGGGATTGCTCAGAAGGGGACACTCAATCTTTCATAGCTCTGTTGAATACAAATGCCCATATCACCATGCTACCCTGTGTTGTGTGCTGGGAGATGGGGTGCTAGTTGCAGGAGAGGCTGAAAGTACCCAGGACTGTGGGGCTAAGCACAGGCGCATGTATGGGCAGAAAAATGAAGGCCCAGTATTGGTGCCCTCTGAATGCTGGGAAGTACAAAGACGAACAGGAAGCTCAGAACTTAGGGTAAGGATCCAAAAGATAACATCTCACCACTACCCTAACTGGCCCTCACCCCACACTAGCCCCATCTGGTTCCTTGCATTCTCTACATCCCTGCCAAGGGGATAGTGTAATGCTGCTGTAACTTTTATTTGGTATAGTTTTCAGAAAGGATTCCTTGCTCATCTCTATTGTGATTTTAAATGCAGTGTTCCTTGACCCAGCAGTTGCAAGTGACATTCTTCAACAATGAGAAATAAGTACTTATAAAAAGTTGGCTTGATTGAAGACAGTCATTTAAGCGTTCTTGATAGGGGTGAAAAAAATGAAAAATAATATATTATCAAAAGCAGAATACCTACATTGAGGTTTTAACATGTGTACTAAATCTGTATATGCTAAGTTGAAAACATCTCCAGAATATGTGGGTTAAGTATTGAAATAAGCCACAGACTATTTTTTAAAATATGATGTTTAAACAAAATAAAATGCATAAATTTAACTAGATATCTGTAGTTAAATTGAAAAAAAAAATGGAAGGATACATGCAGGGTCAGTATGACTACTTATTTCTAGGAAGAGGGATTGAAATTAGGAATGTGGAAGTGAAGGAAATATGTTGCCTTTTAATCTACTACTTAGGAATAATTTGAAATTTTTCGTCAAAACAAATACATAATTTAAAAAGTTGCACTTGGTAACAAAATGTTGGTACCAAGATTTGAACAATGTCAGTTTAAACACAAAGCCAATGTTCTGTGTAATTTCTCTGTTATATTGTAAGATATTTTTATTATAAAAAAATGCTACAGAAGACTCTGTCGATGTATAATTGTCATTCGGTTGGATAAATGAGGTATAAATTATTTCATGGAAATTCTGTCATTAAATATCTAGATTGATAAAAATTTTACTCAACTGATAAATAAACCTAACTTACTATATGATCTAAAAGGCAAGCTTTATACTTTTCTGATATCACTCTATAGAATTATTTACAGGCATACCTCAGAGACATAACAGATTCAGGTCCAGAACAACTCAGTAAAGTGAATATCACAATAAATTGAGTCACATAAGTTTTTGGTTTTCCAGTGCATATAAAAGGTATGTTTACATTGTAATGTAGTCTATTAAGTGTGCATTAGCATTATGTCTAAAAAAGTGTACATGCCTTAATTAAAGAATACTTTCCTGTTAAAAATGCCAAGGAACACCTTCAGTGAGTCGTAATGTTTTTACAGGGGAAGAGTTTGATTTCAATGTTTGTTTTGTTTATTTGTTTGCTTTCTTTTTTTTGGTTTTGGTGGCTTGATGGTCAAGGGGATTTGAACCCTTGACCTTGGTATTATAACACTGCACTCTAACAACTGAACTAACTGGCCAGCCCTTGATTCAATATTGATGGCTGTTGATTGATCAGGATGGTGGTTGCTGAAGGCTGGGGTGGCTCTAGCAATTTCTTAAAATAAGACATTAATAAATTTTTCTGCTTCAATTGACTCTTCTGTTCACAAAAGATTTCTCTGTAGCATGCAATGCTATGTGATAGCATTTTATCCACAGTAGAACTTCTTTCTAATTGGAGTCAATCCTCTCAAATCCTGCTGATGCTTTATCAACAAAGTTTATGTAATATTCTTAATCCTTTGTTTTCATTTCAACAATGTTCAAAGAATCTTCACCAGGATTAGATACCACCTCAAGAAACCATTTTCTTTGTTCATCCATAAGAAGCAACTCCTCATCTGTTAAAGTTTTTTCATAAGATTTCAGCAATTCATTCACATCTTCAAGCTCCACTTCAAATTCTAGTTATTCTGCTATTTCCATCACATCTGCAGGTACTTCTGCCACTGAAGTCCTGAACCCCTCAAAGTCATACGAAAGTTGGAATCAACTTCTTCCAAGTTCCTGTTAATGTTGGTATTTTGACTTCTTTCCATGAGTCATAATTGTTCTTAATGGCATCTAGAATGGTGAATCTTTTCCAAAAGGTTGTCAGTTTACTTTGTCCAAATCTGTTAGAAGAATCACTATTTATGTCAGCTATAGCCTTACAAAATTTATTTCTTAAACAATAAGGCTTGAAAGTCAAAATGACTCCTTGATTCATGGGTTGCAGAATGGATGTCATGTTGGCAGGCATGAAAACAACATTAATCTCCATGTACATCATCAACGAGCAGTAATATTTTAAAAGGAACCTTTCCTTCTGAGAAGTAGATCTCAACAGTGAGCTTAAAATATTTCCTAACCCATGCTGTAAACATATGTGCTGTCAGCCAGACTTTGTCTTTCTATTTATAGACCACAGAAGCATAAATTTACAATAATACTTAAGGGTCCTAGGATTTTCAGAATTGCCAGTAAGCACTGGCTTCAGCTTAAAGCCACCAACTGCATTAGCCCCTAACGAGAGAATCAGCTTGTCCTTTGAAGCCAGTCATTGACTTCTCCTCTCTAGCTATGAAAATCATAGATGGCATCTTATTTCAATACAAGGTAGTTCTGTCTACACTGATAATCTGTTGTCCAGTGTAGCCACCTTCATCAGTTACCATTGCTAGATCTTCTAGATAAACTTGCTGCTTCACCGTACCCTTTTGTGTTATGGAGATGGCTTCTTTCCTTAAACCTCATGAACCAACCTCTGCTAGCTTCATACTTTCTTCAGCAGCTCTGAACTTGCTCAGCTTTCATAGAAATGAAGAGAGTAAGGCCCTTGCTCTGCAAAAGGGCTTTAACTTAAGGAAATGTTGTGGCTGGTTTGATCATCTATCCAGACCACTAAAACTTCCTTCATATCAGTAATAAGGCTGGTTCA
>NW_007737244.1:2823-9560 GCF_000696425.1 Galeopterus variegatus | reverse complement strand
CATATCAGTAATAAGGCTGGTTCACTTCCTTATCAATTGTGTGTTCAAGTAGCACTTTTAACTTCCTTCAATAACATTTTTTTCTTTTTGCATTCACAATATGGCTAACTATCTCACAAGGCCTAGATTTTGACATGTCTTGGCTTTTGACATGGCTTTGTCACCAGCTTAATTATTTCTACCTTGTGATTTAAAGGGAGAGATGTGTGACCCGTCCTTTCACTTGAACTCTTAGAGACCATTGTAAGGTTATTGATTAGCTTAATTTCAATATCGTTGTGTATCAGGTAATGGGGAGGCTCAAAGAGAGAAAGACGGGAGAATGGCCAGTCGGTGGAGCAGTCAGAACACACGACAGCACTCATTAAGTTTATCTCATATAGCACTATTCATGGCACGCCAAAACAATTACAATAATAACATTGAAGATCACTGATCACAGATCACCACAACAGATATAATAATAATCAAAGCTTGAAATGTTTGCAGATAACATGGTCACATATGTAGAAAACCCTAAGGACTCCACTAAAAAATTGTTAAAACTAATAAATGAAATAAGCAAAGTTGTACTATATAAGAATCAACATACAAAAATCAGTTTTATTTCAATACACTAAGAATGAACCATCCAAACAAAAAAATTAAGAAAACAATCCCATTTACAATAGTAGGGTAAAGAGTAAAATACTTAGGAATTAACCAAGGAGGTAAAAGACTTATATACTGAAACTATAAAACACTGATGAAAGAAATTAAAGCAGATAAATTAATGAAAATATATCCCCTGTTAATGGATTGGAAGAATTAATATTCCAAAGTGTCCATACTGCCCAAAGTAACCCACACATTTAATGCAAATATTATCAATATCCCAGAGATATTTTTTATGGAAATAGAAAAAACAGTCCTAATATTCATATGGAACTACCAAAGACCCCAAATAGCCATACAGTATTGACAAAAGAGAACAAAGCTGGAAGCATAACACTTCCAGATTTCAAAATATATTATAAAGACAAACAAAACAGTTTGGTACTGGCATAATAACAGATATATAGACTGAGGGAACAGAGTGAGGAACCCAGAAATAAATTTACACATACAGAGTCAGCAATCTTTGACAAGGGATCCAAAAATACACAATGAAATAAGAATTGTCTTTTCAATAAATGGTGCTACGAAAACTGGATATCCATATGTAGAAAAATAAAAACATACCCTGACCTTACACAATACACAGAATTCAACTCAAAATGGATTATAAACTTAAACCTAAGACCTGAAACTGTTAAGCTCCTGGAGGAAGGAGGAAAATATAGTGGGAAAGCGTCTTGATATTGGTCTTCGCAATAATTTTTATGACAGCAAAAACACAAGCAGCAAATTAAAAAATGGATAAATGAGATAGACACAAACTGAAAAGCTCTGCACAGCAAAGAAAACAATAAAATGTAAAGGCAATCTCCAGAATGGGAGAAAATATTTGCAAACTGTGTGTGTGTGTGTGTGTGTGTGTGAGAGAGAGAGAGAGAGAGAGAGAGAGATACAGCATTAGTATCCAAAATATATAGACACTCCTGCAACTTAATAGCAAAAAAAAAAAAAAAAAAAAGAAAAAGAAAAAAAAATAATGAGCAAAGGACCTGGATAGACATTGTATTAGTTTACTTCTATTGTTTGTAACAGAATACCTAAAACTGGGTAATTTATAAAGAAACAAAATTCATCTCTTACAGTTTTTACTTTTTTTTTTTTTTGGCAGCTGGCCAGTATGGGGAACCAAATCCTTGACCTTGGTGTTACAAGGCCATGCTCTAACCAACTGAGCTACCTGGCCAGACTTACTTCCTACAGTTTTGAATGCTGGGAAGTCCAAAGTCCAGGGAACACATCTGGTGAGGGTCTTGTTCCTGGTTAGGTGACTCTACAGCAATGCAGGGTATCACATGGCAAGACTGGGCTGAACAAGGGTGCCTACCTTCTCACTTGCTCTCCTTTTAAAACCATCAGGATCACACCCATTACTCCATGAATAGATCAATCCATTCACAAGGGCACAGTCCTCACAATATAATCACCTCTTAAAAGCCTCACCTTTCTTTTTTTTTTTTTGTCTTTTTTCGTGTCCGGCAACGGATCACAACCCTCAGTGTCGCGCCCATACCGGACCAGGACCAGCAACGGGATCGCAGCCCTCGGTGTTGCACCCGCACCTTGCTCAGCCAGTGAGCGGGAACCGGTCTGTATGTGGGATCCGAACCCTCAGGAGCGCCGCCGCACTCCCAAGCGGCGCACTGTAGCAGTACGCCACCGGGCCGGCCCCAAAAGCCTCACCTTTCAAATACCATAATTGGATTTCCCAGCTTCTTAACACTGTTACAATTAGGATTAAGTTTCCAGCATACGAACTTCTTGAGGATACACTCGACCCATAGCAGGCATTTGTCCAAATAAAACATAACAATGTCAAACAGATGTATAAAAGGTGTTCAACATCACTAATCATCAGGGACATGCAAATCAAAAAGACAATGAAATATCACCTCACACCTATTAGGATGACTATTATAAAAAAAAATAACAAACATTTGGAAGGGTGTGGAGAAAAGGGAACCCTTATATAATGTCACTGTGAATATATATTGAATGCATCTACTATGGAAAATAGTATAAAGGCTACTCAAAATATTCAAAATTGAAATACCACATGCTCCAGCAATCCCACTTTGGGGTATATATCCAAAGGAAATGAAATCGGCAGTCCTATGTTTAATGCAGCATTATTCACAATATCCAAGACATGAAAGCAAGCTAAGTGTCCATTAATAGAGAAATGGATAAAGAAAATGTGGTATATATGCACAATGGATTATTACTCAGCTTTTAAAAAAAAATTCTGCCATTTGCGACAATATAGTTGAACCTGGAGGACATATACTAAGTGAAATAAACCAGACACAATACTACATGATCCTATTGTATGAGGAATTTAAAATAGCAAATTAATAAAAGCAGAGAATAGAATGGTGGTTGCCAGGGGCTAGGGGAGAGAAATGAGGAGGTTTTAGTCACCGGGTAAAAAGTTTTAGTTATGAAAGATGAGTAAGCCCTAGTCCAACAGAGCTTCCTCCAGCCTCTTTCATGAGGGCACTAATACAATTCATGAGGGTGGAGCCCTCACAAATTAACCACTTCCCAAATGCCCTACATCTTAATACTATCACATGGGTATTAGTCCTAGGAAGCTCCCTTGCACCTTCCACCATGTGAAGACACACAATAAGGCACCATCTTTGCAGCAGAGATTAAGCCCACACCAGACACAGAATTTGCTGGCACCTTGACCTTGGAATTCCCAGCCTGCAGAACTGTAAGCAATACATTACTGTTGTTTATTAATTACTCAGCCTACGGTATTTTGTTATAGAAGCCTTGAAAACCTAAAACAGGGGCTGTCTGTAATTGCTGACTTGGAAATTGAGGGGTATTAGACAGTGGACTTGGAAAAAATAGTGGATTTGTTTGTAGTGAAAACCAAAGAATTAACTTGAACTCATATCTTATATTTTCATATAATTGTAAAATCAACCAACACTACTGAAAATAGGTTTGGAAGACTGTGGTAACAAACTCTCTTGCATTGAGAAAGTAACATTGGCTTATCTGATAGTTAAAGAATTGGAAAGCCTTCCTGTTAAATCATCCAATCCTGCCTATAAAAACATGGACTCATAAACGTCTATATTTCTATGGATATGGTTCTGTTTAGATCTCTACAGAGGTGGGAAGGAAGTGTGAATATAAGTAAAGTATATTTTGCTGCAAAACATCCATATCATTTGTACTCCCAAATTAATTGGCATTGAGTTGTGCAAGTAAGTCCAGTGGTTTCTAATGGAAATTATGGTCATCATGTCCTTCCTTTTACTTATATATCTTTGAAAATATTTCTCAGATGTGTTGTTTCCATTTCTGTGCACATAACTTAAATGATGCTGCAGCTTAGTGGTCTACTGGGAAAGAACTCACTGTTTTCATCACTTTAGGGATGAAAAAGTTTATGGAGAGAATCTAGTGAGACATGAGAGCTTTGAGGAAGTCTCTCACATGTCAGACCTCAGTATTTTCTGCTCCCTCCATGTGAGGCCCTGTGTGCCTCCAAGGATCAAGAAAAAGAAAGAGTTTCTTCAGAACAATTTAATGATCTCTTTGGAGATAATAACAAAAAGATTATAATTGGTTTTGGGAATTAGACACAAGGAAAAAAGTTTTTCACATATATTCTCAGTACTTCAACCTGCCCTGTCATTGCAGCTACAGGTGACAAGATAATTTCAGTTCTCAAAAAACTGAGAATGGGAAATGCTGGCAAGGTTGTGGAGAAAAAGGAACTTTCTTACACTGTTGGTGTGATTGCAAAGTGGTGCAGCCTTTATGGAAAAATGGTATGGAGGTTCCTCAAACAATTACAGATAGATCCACCATATGACCCAGCTATTCCATTGCTGGTAAAATACCCAGAGGAATGGAAAACATCATGCTGAAGGGAAACCTGTACTCCCATGTTTATTGCAGCACTATTTACAATAGTCAAGAGTTGGAACCAGCCCAAATGTCTGTCATCGGATGAGTGAATAAGGAAACTGTGGTATATCTACACAATGGCATACTACTGTGCTATAAAAAAGAATGAAATACTACCATTTGCAACAACATGGATGGACTTAGAGAATATTATATTAAGTGAAACAAGTCAGGCACAGAAAGAGAAATATCACATGTTCTCACTTATTTGCGGAAGCTTAAAATAAATAAATATATATATACATAAACAAATAAATGGTGTGTGTGGGGGAAGACACAACAATCACAACAATTCCTTGAACTTGTTAAGGCAAGAGAACAGATATGATGTAGTTTGGGGGGGAGGGGATAAAAAGAGGGGGTAAAAAAGAGGGGGTAACAGGAATGGGTAAAGGGACACAAAAATCAACTACAATGTATATTGAGAAGTTAAAATAAAAANAAAAAAGAATGAAATACTACCATTTGCAACAACATGGATGGACTTAGAGAATATTATATTAAGTGAAACAAGTCAGGCACAGAAAGAGAAATATCACATGTTCTCACTTATTTGCGGAAGCTTAAAATAAATAAATATATATATACATAAACAAATAAATGGTGTGTGTGGGGGAAGACACAACAATCACAACAATTCCTTGAACTTGTTAAGGCAAGAGAACAGATATGATGTAGTTTGGGGGGGAGGGGATAAAAAGAGGGGGTAAAAAAGAGGGGGTAACAGGAATGGGTAAAGGGACACAAAAATCAACTACAATGTATATTGAGAAGTTAAAATAAAAAATTTTTTTCTTAAATTTACCATGGATATGTAAATCACTTGCATAATTATAATGGTTGGCTGTTTATTCATTATTCATCTCAGAGTATAAACACATTTCTGAAAAAGTCATATTACAAGACAGAGATAAATAGGACAGACTGAAGTTATGCTTCAAAATCAGGAATAAATTGAAGAGCAATTGTAAATTGAATATGATGGCACTGTCATGTTAATACGCATATAATTGATATTTCATTAATGTTTGGAGTGGAGGAGTTCAGAGTATATTCACTATTAAAAAGTGATTCCAGAAAAAAATCTGAAGATAATGGAGAAGTTATTCTGTGCATAACTTTTGAACTTGACATAATAAATTTTCATAGAAATTAACTTATGTGATTATAGGAAAAGTTTTATTAGACAGGAGCACCACTTCAGATGATCATTCAAAATATTGAGAAAAAAAAGAAGCTCCCACAGAATAACGAATAGCCTGGAGTTTAGCCAAAGAATCAGTTCATTTTCAGAGAACAGGTGTCTTGAGGGCCAAGCATGAGTTATGTGCTTTACATTAGTTATGTGGAGAGGTAGTAATCATTTGAAATAAGATGTTATGAAGGGAGATCAATATATTTAAAATATTTTCATGTAGAAGTGGTTAGTTTGAACTGGAGTGTGGCAAAGAAGATCACAAAAGAATGTTTGTGATGCTTTTTAAATGACATTAAGCAAGTGTTGCCTATTTAAAAAGACATGCTCTCTGAGATAAATTGCATATATCTATGGGATCTGTAGAAGGTAGAGTTATTTTTATATTATATAAAGATGCCAATTAAGCATGTTGGCAAAAAGGAGGCTCCGTGGTGCACTCTCATGTCTCTCAGGTAAGGAAATAATTTTATGATGGAGGCTTCCATTAATCTTGAAGCAGTGTGGGAAGAGGCATTCGAATCCATATGTATACATATGAGTGGATGTGTGTGGATACACATATATTTGTTTGTACATGCACATGTGTATAGATATGAAATCAGTCAAATTATGTTTGTTTTTTATCAAAAATATTGGAAAGTTTTAAATTGAGAAACCAAAAATAATACTAATTAGAATAATAACAAACTGCTTTAAACTTGAAGTCTATTTTAATTTGATTATATATATATATACCCATGCTAGTTGTTTAATTGATTGAATTTACATGAGCTATGTTTTCTATTTTTTTATGTGAGTCCTTATATTTTAGGCATATCTCTTAAAAATATCCAACTGAATATACTAATTCTTTTTGCTCATTAATAGTAGTCTTTTTTTTTTTTTTATTATAAGATGACCGGTAAGGGGATCTTAACCCTTGACTTGGTGTTGTCAGCAGCACGCTCAGCCA
>NW_007737244.1:0-1146 GCF_000696425.1 Galeopterus variegatus | reverse complement strand
AGCATTAAATATCAATACCTGTGTGCAATATGTGATGATCAAATCAGGATAAGTAGTATATACAACATAACACAATGTAATCCTTTTCTGTGGCCCTTTACTGATTTCTTACTAACTCCCCTCCCTGTCCCACCTCTAGTAGCCTCAGTTCTGTTCTCTCCTTTTGAAAGTTCAATGAATTATTGTGATTGTTGTATCTTTATTTCTTTGCTTTTTGGTTTTGTTTTGGGTTTGTTTTTTGTCTTTTTTGTCAATTTTCACATTCACCACTGGCGTATAATATCCCTGGGTTATTCACATCCTGTCAACACTTGGTAATTTCTGTTATCTTCATTTTAGTCTCCTTGTTGGTGTGTGATAGTCTCAAGGAGTGCTTTTATTTGCATTTCCTTGATAATTAGGCAAGTAGAACATCTTTTCATATGTTTAATTGACTTTGAGTAATCTTATTTTTTAAGTAACTTTTGGTTTATTTTCCCATTTTTTAATTGTATTGTCTTTCTTTTTCTTGTTGATTTATTTGGTATTTTATATAAGCTGGATACAAGTCCTTCCTTGGTTCTTCTTCTCTCTGTGTCTCTCAGAGAGAGATCTTGTGATGAAGATCAGCTCTCAAATTTAATATAATCTAAATTGCCATTTTTCCCAATTATATATAATGGGTTTTTTTCTGTGTCAGAATAATTTTTCTATTCTAAGACTACAGACATGTTCTCCTCTGATTTCTTCTATAAATTCCATTACTCNCTTTTTTCATTGCTTATTTTTTGTGAATTTACCAGTATTGTTGCATGTTGTTCTAGATTATTCATTAGAATTGCTGTGTATGATAGTATTTTATGAATAACAAACAATTAACTCAGTCATTTCACTGTTGATTTTCGTGTGAGTGGTTTTCAGATTGGGGCTATTAGGAATAATACTGATATTTAAATATAGATCTTTGGGTGAACAGTACAAATATGTGTTCAGTTTATACATGATAGTAGAAATATTGGATCAAAGATTTATATCTCTTCAACTTTAATGAGTACTGTAAAATATTTCCAAAAATGTATTTATCTCCCTCCCTTCCTTTCTTCCTTCCTTTGTTTTTGTTTTTATATTAAAACATAATTGATTGTACATCTCTGTAGGGCACAGCAT
>NW_007737243.1:54817-55258 GCF_000696425.1 Galeopterus variegatus | reverse complement strand
AATTTAATTTCCACTTCAGTGTTGATGGACACTGTAAATCAGACTGACAATACAGCTCTATTTAATTTTTTTTTAACTTTACACACTAAAAATTCTGTTAACATGGATATTTGTGAATCTGTGTGTGTGCATTCATGTAAAGTAATATGACAACATAGTTTAAAACCAACATGTGTGATTTTGGAATTTTGGTGATCATTCAGAAATGGTTTGGGACCATTTAGAAAAATCAGATTGATTAAGACCATTAAAGATGATTTTCCCTTTAATATGAATGAGATATATTAAATAACCATTAAATTCCTATTTTATGCTCACCAGTAAATGTGCTCTGTTATATAATATATACAATTTCCTGTGTATAAAATATATTTGTGAAAGATCAATTTCTACCCCAAGATTCCACATGCATTTTTTTAAATTTATTTTTTATTTATTTTT
>NW_007737243.1:51594-53974 GCF_000696425.1 Galeopterus variegatus | reverse complement strand
TTTCTCCCACTCTGTTGGTTGTCTTTTAGCTCTGTTAATTGTTTCTTTTGCTGTGCAGAACACAGGCAACCAAAGAAAAAATAAACAAATGGGACTATATCAAACTAAAAAGCCACATGCATTTTAATCACAACACTGCAGCTGACACTACCACGGCTACTAACACTTTCATTTGCCGCCACTTCAAATGCAACTTTGCAATTGATCTGTTTATCAGGCCTACATTCCTATCAATCAGTTAATATTTCCTCCAAGTTTAAGACTAAGGAATCTACATGTTACCATCTTGGTTTCATCAGATCGGGGTAGGACTAGATGATTTTCATAAAGGAACAGAAGAGAAAACCTGACCTGTGCCTGGACCTTTACCTTAATGTAATCACCAAGTGAGTCTGCTACCTAACCTTGAAAGATCCCCGAAGTCCTCTATGAAATGCATTGTGAAATTATACCCCATATTTCATAACCTTGTCTATTTTGGGGTTGTTGAGGGATGATAAAGTACTTCCCCTGCAACCCTTTCTTTCCATAATTCTTTAGCCAACGTAAGTGCTCTGAAGTGGCATGTGGGTTCTAGAATACCCTGGTCATCTTTCACTTTTTGAAATTTGTCATGGAAAAGGGATCATGGTTCTCTGAATAATATCCTAATATTTTATCCTGACTGCTTGTGTGTTTTAGCAGTCCTGGACCCTGATATAGGACTATGTCTTCGACAACGTATAAAAATAGATATCTGAGATCTCCTAGGAGTAATCCTGAGCTATAGTCTATCTTCTCACCTCTAGTCAGTTAAATGCATCCCAAGACTCAGGATCTTTCAGATACTTCCAGAAGTTCAAATTCTGCTCTTCTGCTCTAATCACGTCAATAATTGACTTTTGCACCAAGAATAATGTATTTATTTGAACACCACAAAAGTCTACAATATTATAAAAGGCAAAGTTTTGTTTTTGTCTGTTTGTTTTTCCTATGCTAAGAAACTGGCCTATGCTGAGCAAGCCAGGTTTTATACACACTGTTATAATCTATTATTTTAATGCAATATTAAACCAGGAGGGTCCTAGTTCTGGCAAATTTCTCCCTGTGTGGTAAATGTTTCATAAATCTGGTCTAATTAGAATAGGAGTGACTAGTAATCATTACTTCTTCATAGAAATGAAAGCACTAATTAAAGTCCTCACTCTATTTGTTAAAAGTATTAACATATCACTAGTTTGAGACCACCAAGTTTTTATCAGCTTGAGAATCTCCATTTTAATTATTTCTTTATTTCTTTTTTATTGTACATAAGCAAATGTAGTAATGTACACAATAGAATACTATTCAGCCATAAAAATGAAATCCTGTCATTTGTGACAACACAGATGAACCAAGACGACATCATGTGAAGTGAAATAAGCCAGACACAGAGAGAAAAATATGACATGATCTCACTCATATGTGAAATCAAAAAAAAAAAAAAAAAATTAGAAAGAAAGAAGAAATAGAGTTGATATCATTTGTCCAGTCTCTAAAATGTTCCAAACCTTACCTGGTTTTGTCTTCTAAATGCTCACTGGCATCTAGGCTTTTCCTAGCTTGCTCCTACAAATTCTTCAAGCCTTTGCCCAACACCCAGGTCCAAAGCTGCTTCCACATTTTCAAGTTATTTGTTATAAGTAACATCTCACTACTGTTACCAATTTTCTGTATTAGTAAATGGCTCAAAACAGAAATACCTGAAACTGGGTCATTTATAAAGAAACAATATTTATTGCTTACAGTTTTGGAGGCTGAGAAGTCCAAAGTCCAGGGAACATGCCAGGTGAGGACTTAGTGGGTGGTGACTCTCCACAGAGATGCAGAACATCATATGGCAAAATGGCCAAAGCGAGAGTGAGAGAGCTTCTCACATGCTCCTCTTTTAAAGCCACCAGAACCACACCCATGACCACCAGTAAGCCGTCAATGGATTAATCCATTCACTAGAGCATGGTCCTCACAGTCTGATCACCTCTTTAAGCCCCCACCTTTTAATTATCATAATTTGTCAGACTACCATGTCCTGATGCTTTCAATTACCATAATTGAAAGGGGGGTAGGATAGAGAGATTGGTCAAAGGAGACCACTGAGATTTGACCAAACATTAACTAGCACTGGATATGTAAGACTACTACTTCCTAATGCCTGGAATTTTTCACATTATATATGCTACTTTGTCTGTAGTTATCTGAGTATGAGGTTGTACTCGTCAGGGTTCTCCAGCAAAACAGACCAAACAGAAGGATGTCTCTAGGTCAATAGGGACGTAGGTAGATAGACAAACAGACAGATGTGGCAGCTGAGGTCTAAAGTCAATCTGAAAGCAGCATTCCTTCTTCCTCAGAAAACCTGAGT
>NW_007737243.1:43307-51177 GCF_000696425.1 Galeopterus variegatus | reverse complement strand
GACGTAGGTAGATAGACAAACAGACAGATGTGGCAGCTGAGGTCTAAAGTCAATCTGAAAGCGGCATTCCTTCTTCCTCAGAAAACCTGAGTTTTTATTTATTTATTTTATTTATTTATTTATTTATTTTTTTATTTTTTTATTTTTAAGTCTTTAAGTGATTGGATGAAGCCCACTCATATTATGTAGGGTAATCTACTTTACTCAAAACCTACTGATTTAAATGTTAATCACATCTAAAATAACTACCTTCACAGCAACATCTAGACTGACTCTTAAACAAAAATTGAGTACCATGGGTACCATGGCCTAGCCAAATTGATACATGAAATTAATCATCCACCACCCACTAATCATCACAGGAGTGTAGTAAAAGTAATCCTCTAGGGGTTATCTGACATAAAAATTTTGTGATCTCTGGCCAGTAGTATCTGTGAGACCTTCAGATTCACCAAGTGATATTCTGGGATATAACATCCTCTTATATAGTGGTGACATATATATTTTTAAACTGTTGTATACCCTAAAGCTTTTAGTAGACCAAGTTGCTAATCTACCCTGTTCAAAATTTTGAATATAGCCATCAGGAACTTTTGGAGGTCCAGCTTCAAAGAAAATTCCTGTGATACCTATGTCAAAATAAATGATAAGCCCCCAAAAGTAAGAGCAACTACCCTTTTCTGACTCTAAACACAACTGGAACTGCATCAACATTTATTTAGTCTCTAAAAATATGCCTTAAATGGACACAAAAATATTCTAGTAATAGTTTTACCCTTACAAAGTTTATTTACTACCATATTTAGATTTGTTCAAGAAAAGGAGATAGTGCCATCCATATTATGTATATGATCTGTTGCCTCCAAAGTAATTAATTTCCAATTATGGTTTTTAGTTTGTCTTCACATTGAAGGATGGTGCTTAGGAACTTCCAATTATACTTTCATATCTCCTTCCTTAATTATGGGTACCTGATAAATATCAGCTGAACACCTGAAGACTTCTACTATACAGAATACTGACAACCTTACTGGCCCAACTAATTTTCCACAGAATAATTCACTTATCATTACTAATGAATATTATACTTTCACCATTGCCTCACTTCGTCATGCATGCCCCTGCTACCAATGCCAGTGAACATGGCAATTGGATAATAAGCAGTGAAGTTGTAGAATTCTGGCATAGAACACAGTCTATGTTCTGGAGAGCCAAGGACCAGTACAAGAAACATACTAGCTGCAACCAGGAAGATGAAAAAAGGAGAATTATACTGTCTTGCCCGTTCAGAAGTAGTTAAACAGTCACCAATGAAAAGCCTCTTTCAACCCTAAGTTTATCCAAGTGAAATTTCAATTTTTCATTTGCATTTATGCATCACATGTATCTTTGAATCAAATTATGTGTCAACAGGAAAGCTACACTAATGGAACAATCACTATCTAGTCTACTTTAGGAAGTACAGGACTTATTAGATTCATTTTCTACAAATAAATCAGGCCAAAATGGTTTAAAATCTTCTTTTCACTCCAAGATAAATAGCACTAGAGAAACACATGGTATGATAACTTTGTTACATATTATTTTTGAGAGCAGGAAATTTAGCATATACATTAGAAAGCTTTCTAGAAAAATTGGCAAAATACAAAAAAACCCAGCTTTTAGATACATTGGCTTAATTATCTGGAAATACTGTTTTTAACAAGATATTTATAAGAATCAACTCATTCCTTGACAATACTTCATAAATGTAGAATTATAATAGCCTCCTGTAGAATAAACCCTAGGACATTATAAGAACGCTTTCCTAAGTCATATTTAATGGTTTACTAAATAGTTTAAGGGTTTTTCTTTAACATATTTTAACTGACCATAGAAAATGTCCATAGAATCTGCATTCTATGAATACTCTATTGAACTAAGTATTCTACATAAATGAATTAAAATAACCAGTGATTTAAATTTGATGGTTGGAAGTATATATGTAATAATAAATGTATTGTGTTTTAAAGACAGTAAATTATGTCAAAGAAGGTTTTTATTTAACATATTGCACATTGTATCTTTTTTTGTTTGCAGTATAATATCTGGTTTTATTTGCTAAGGCTAATTTTTAACTTACTGTGATTTTCATTGTAAAGAGCATGCAGATTCCAGTCCATTAAATTATACAAAGAAAACAATTCTCTGACTACAAGGTTTCTGATAAATTCAGGATCCATTTATGTTCAACTTAAGCATGCATGAGTTAATATACATGCATATGCCTAAGTGGATGAGTGTATAAGATACTTTTTATCTTCTTATTTATACTATCTATAAACCTTCTATTTGAATTAGACAATTGAATAGTCCACAGTGGCTAGGATATGGCATACCATAACTGGGTTGTATTAGTGTGGAGCTAGACGATATTCAAATTCATTCAACTGAATTTCAAAAATAAAATTCAAGACAATTCATTAAGACAAAATGTAATCCGGGATAACAGCCTTCAGGGCCCATGTCTATGTGCATGAAAACACAAAAAGACAGAGATCTGAGCATTTAACAGAAAGGAATTTTATTTTGGGTTATGCAAGCCAGGAGTGAGGTTGGTCTCACCAATAAAATAAACCAAGTTTCCAGAGTAGGCAGGGTTATAGCTTTTGAGGATTTAGCTATGAGAACTTGTATATACTAAAAAGGGCTGGGTTATTTCTATGCATATTCAAGTGGTGGTTGAGCGTGCATATCACAGTGTGGTACCATGCATGTTACATTCAATAATTGTTATCTTGCGGATGGAGATTTAAGCATTAAAAGGAAGGGTGCTTTGCCTTGTGTCATCAGAAGGTGAAATCCTGTGCAAAGTTGAAACTAGTACACAAACAACCCAACTGTCTGAAACTAGTTTGGGTTAACTGGGAGTTTGGCCTCAGTTGCTATCACACAGAGCTTTCTTACCGGTACAATCGGCATTGTCGAATGAAAGCAAGGAAGGGAGAAAGACTGAGTAGGGAGAGAAAGGGATGAAGGGTGTATTTCTCAAGAATGTGAACATATACAATACAATGACTATGATAATACATAAAAGGTAGCAGGCCAATGAAATGGTTAGCATAAGAAAAACGATAGTGCCAATATATAGGCAAGGCTAGAAATAGAAAAATGTTATTATCTCATGAATTATTACTATATATCAAGCAAGCACAAAAGAAGTATCATATCTTTTTTAAAAAATGTGAGGCAAATACTAACTACTCGCATTTTACAGATGAATAAATGGAGGCACAAAAGGTTGATGTGCTTAATATCAAATCAGCTTCACTATGACTCCAAATTCCATACTTCACACTACTATGCCATGGGCATCAAGAAGATTTAGCTGCAGATGGCAGGACCCTTGACGGAGGGCTGGGGTTAAGTCTCTTAAGGTAAGATAAAGGCAACATAATTGCATCAGGCAGATTTCCACATTACATTTTTAGGCAACAGCAAGTGAGGAAACAGTATTAAACAGGAGGCCTGGTAACAAATACAAAGTAGATGTCCCATTATAGAGCTAAAGGTGGAGCAGGAGTAACCAAATGACTGACTTGAGACAGCAGCATCAGTTGTGATGAGTTCCTTAAACCCCAGCTACTGACTAAGGATGGAATTGTTTCCAGGGTGTAGATAAGAGTAATGTGGATTCATATGCAGGGAAAAGACAATCTTTCAAGCGAGAAAATTATTTTATGTATGTAACACAGTTGCTGTGAGAATCAAATGTGATAATACATATTAGAATAATAATGAGTAATCAAAAGGTGTTTTATTGTTGTTATTTAAGTTATTGTTATTATAATTACCAATAGACTATAACTTGCCTTTCTCAATTTGTTTGTAATAATACTTTACATGATGGTTCTGGCATTATGCTGTGCTTTACAAGTCTTATTTTTTAATGACTGGCAAATGCTGACCTATTGTTTTCTAAATCATCAGACACAGCCAGTATATTATGTTTTAATTCTCAAACTCTGCAGGTAGCAATGGTTGCTGTTCTGTTACCCTTGAGTTTCTGTTGACTAGTCATAACATAATCAACAGTTTCCTCAATGCTATTTATTTTAAGTGGGCACAGAATGTGTGGATGCTGCCAAAGAATAATAGGCAAATGTTTTAAATACAAAAAATTTAAAAGAATTTTATAAATTGTTTTTGTATAGAAATGTCAATATCTTAAATAGTAAAGAGAATTAGAAAGCTGTAGTTTTTTACTAGTGAGATTCTCTGGTGTTTTCAATGCCCAGACAGATTTAAATGGCAGATTCCATGGTGTTAATACTAAAAATAGTGCAGGGATTCAATGAAAATATTATTTCTTTTCATTTTACTAGGTAATGTAGGTGTGAGAGAGTATGTGAGATGTTATTCTACAATATCTAAGTATTATCCCAGGTTCAGATTTATAGCTCTAACATGCCTTTATTAAACCAGAAATAGCTAGAATAAGTCAGGGCTTTATTTAAACCCCTGTGGTGGTGGCAAGTGATAGAACTCTCAAAGTATGCCAGAAGGAGGTGGGGCTTTTTAGTTGATGAAACATGTGTCTGTATGGCCTTCATTATGCTGCAGTCAAAAGCAGCTTAACATTTCAGTGGCTTGAGGTACATCTAGACGTAGCTGCTTAAATAATATTATATGACATCTTTCTCTTTGGAGGGTGGGAAAGATGGATCTTAGATTTTATAAGATGTTGTGACTTAAGAACCCAAAAGGAGAGGTACTGAAAAGATCTTGGTATTCATATTAATTCCCAGGGAAAAACTCTCTTTGGCTGTACTTCAGTCACAGGTGTTCCTGGTTCAATTGTCAGGGGCTAAAAGAGTTATGATTCATTANGGCAAGTGATAGAACTCTCAAAGTATGCCAGAAGGAGGTGGGGCTTTTTAGTTGATGAAACGTGTGTCTGTATGGCCTTCATTATGCTGCAGTCAAAAGCAGCTTAACATTTCAGTGGCTGAGGTACATCTAGACGTAGCTGCTTAAATGATATTATATGACATCTTTCTCTTTGGAGGGTGGGAAAGATGGATCTTAGATTTTATAAGATGTTGTGACTTAAGAACCCAAAAGGAGAGGTACTGAAAAGATTTTGGTATTCATATTAATTCCCAGGGAAGAACTCTCTTTGGCTCTACTTCAGTCACAGGTGTTCCTGGTTCAATTGTCAGGGGCTAAAAGAGTTATGATTCATTAGCAAAGTTAACACTTGCTTGTGAGGGTTAATTTATGTGTCAACGAGGCTGGGCCATAGTGCCTAGATATTTGGTCAAACACACTTCAGGAGATTTCTATGAGGGTGTTTTTTGGATGAGATTAACATTTATTTATTTATTTATTTATTTGATTCCACATATAAGTGAGAACATATAATATTTTTCTTTCTGTCTGGTTTATTTCACTTAGCTTAATGGCCTGCAGGCTCATTCACATTGGGGAAAATGACAAGATCTTCTTTTACAGGTCTGAATAATATTCCATTTAGTTTCTTTATCCATTCATCCATTGACAGGCACTTAGGTTATTTCCATATCTTGGCTTTTAATGCTACAATGAACACAGGAGGGCAAATGTCTTTATGAGGTGGTGATTTCTTTGCCCAGAAGAGAGCTGCTGGGTCATACGGTATCTCTATTTTAATTTCTTTAGAATCCCCCATGCTGTTTCCAGAATGGCTGTACCAATCTCTATTTCAACCAACAGTGCACAAGAGTTCTCTTTTCTTCACATTCTCACCCACATTTGGTGACTTGACTTTTTGATAATAGCAATCCTAATAGGCATGAGTGGTATCTTAAAATGGTTTTGATTTGCATTTCCTTGATGATTAATGATGTTGAGCCCATTTTTATACATGTGTTGTTCATTTTTATATCTTCTTTGGATAAATATCTGTTCAGGTCTTTTGCCCAATTTTTAATCAGGTTATTTGTTTTCTACTGTTGAGTTGTATGAGTTCTTTATAAATTTCTGATATTAATCCCTTGTCAGATATATGGTATGAAAATATAATTTTTTCTAAATCTGTAAGCTTCCCTTTTAATTTTTTGATTCTTTGTTTTGCTGTGCAGTTGCTTTTTAGTTTGATGGAGTCTCATTTATCTATTTTTCCTTTTGTGTCCTGAGCTTTTGTTGTGCTATCCAAAGAAATCGTTGCCAAGGCCAGTGTCCAGGATATTTTCCTCTGTNTGTGCAGTTGCTTTTTAGTTTGATGGAGTCTCATTTATCTATTTTTCCTTTTGTGTCCTGAGCTTTTGTTGTGCTATCCAAAGAAATCGTTGCCAAGGCCAGTGTCCAGGATATTTTCCTCTGTGTTTTCTTCTAGGAGTTTATAGTTTCTGGTCTCAGGTTTAGGTAATTTGACCATTTTGAGTACATTTTTTATATGTGATATAAGATAAGGGTCTAATTGCATTTTTTTTTTCCATGTGGAAAACCAGTTTTGCCAGCACCATTTATTGAAACGATTAGCATTTCCCCATTGTGTCCTCTTGGTGCCCGTGTCAAAAATTAGTTGACCACATATGACTATATTTATTTCTTGGCTGTCTAATCTGTACCACTGATACTATGGTTTAAATGTGTCCCCTATATTTCATGTGTTGAAAACTTAATCTTAAAATTCATACAATGAGTGGAGGTGAGACTTTTGGGAGGTAATTAGGATTTAAAAGGATCATCAGGATAGGTTCCCCATGATAGGAATGGTGGCTTCATAAGAAGAGGAAGAGATCCCTGAGCTGACATGCATACTCTTGCCCTCTTGCCATGTGATACCTTCCACTGTGTCATAATTCAGCAAGAAGGCCCTCGCCAGAAGCCAAACAGATGCTACTGCCATGGTCTCAGACTTCCCAACCTCCAGAACCATGATCCGAAATAAACTTCTTTTCCTTATAAATTACTGAGTCTGTGGTATTCTGTTATAGCAACATAAAACAAAGACAACTGGTCTATATACGTGTGTATCTTAAAAAAAAAAAAAAGAAAAGTATTAAAATTACAGTGATAAAAAATAAAACAATGGTTACAAGGAGTAGAGGTAAGAACTGGGGTATAGGTCAGAGAACACAAAGTAGCAGATATATAGAATGAATGAGTTTAGACATCCAATGTACAACACAAGGCTACAGGTTACAAAATTATGCTGTATTTGATATTTATGCTAACTGAGCAGATTTTATCTGTGTTTGCCACATACACACAAAAATTAAATGAGTAACTATGTGACTTTGATGGATGTTAATTTACTTCACTACAGTAACCTTGTTTACTATATATGTGTATTCCATAACATCATGTTGTATACCTTAAATATGCTCAATAAAATGTATTCAAAAAAATTAAAATGTCAAGGTCATAAAAGATAAAGAAAAGCTAAAGAATTACTCCAAAATGCAGGAGACCAAAGATACATGACAATGAATACATCGGGATTGAAACCTAGACTGGGATAAATAATATAGCTACAAAAGACATAGTTAGGACAACTGGTAAAACTTGAATGTGAACTGCAGATTAGATAGTAGATTTATCCCAATGTTAAATCTCCTAGATTTTGATAATTATTCTGTAGTTATGTAAGAGAATGTCCTTCTTTTGAGAAATACACACTGATGTATTTAGGAGTAAAAAAAGGGATTAACATCTAAATTGGTAGACTTTAGGATGGCCCACCGTAATGTAGGTAGGCCTTATCCGATCAGTTGAAGGACTAAACAAAACAGACTGACCTCCACTGGGCAAAAAGGAATTTGAACAACAGATGGCCTCCTTTGGACCTGAACTGCACTATTGTCCCTTTCCCGCCTGTCTACCTGCAGATTGTGAACTTTAATGT
>NW_007737243.1:36535-42948 GCF_000696425.1 Galeopterus variegatus | reverse complement strand
ACACTGATGTATTTAGGAGTAAAAAAAGGGATTAACATCTAAATTGGTAGACTTTAGGATGACCCACCGTAATGTAGGTAGGCCTTATCCGATCAGTTGAAGGACTAAACAAAACAGACTGAACTCCACTGGGCAAAAAGGAATTTGAACAACAGATGGCCTCCTTTGGACCTGAACTGCACTATTGTCCCTTTCCCGCCTGTCTACCTGCAGATTGTGAACTTTAATGTCTTCATAATCATGTGAGCCAATTTCATAATTCAAATCTCTCTCTCTCTCTCTCTCTCTCTCCCTGTGTTTGTGTGTGTATATGTATGTGTGTGTTTGTACAGACACACACACACACATTATTGGCTCTGTTTCTCTGGAGAACTCTGACTAGTACACTACCTATGGTGGTGAAGAAAAGACTGCCGAATTGAAGGTTCAGCAAATGGTTTGAAGTTTATAAGGAACAGTTTCCAGAGCAAAAAGAAAAGGGAAAAGAACATACAATGTACATGTAATAGATCCCCACAACATAATATTTATTTAATTTATCAAGCTGCTGAAGTTCCAAGCACATTAAGACATATATATTTAAAATAAACTATAATTTCCACTAAAAATGTTATACCCATTAAATAAAATTTGCAAAATTAAGAGCAGCAAAACAAAAGGAAAAAAAAAATAATTCCCCAGCACAACAATGACTAATGATTCTGCTTGGTAAATTTTATTCTAGCATCTTTTATATATAGATGTTTTCACACATAGTGTGTACACTCAGACAGTACATTTGTCACGGAGAACCTAGGTACTCTGCTATAACTTCTATTTCCTTCAGGACCCAGATTAATGAAGCAGCCACTCTCTGAAATGTTGCCAATCAAAGTTTCAGAGGGAGAGAGAGCTCTGGACAGTCTTAAAACAGCAACTAAATGTTTTGACCAAACGTTACATGAGCCATTTCCATTCACACTAATTGACCAAAACTGGTCATATAGTTCCACTGAAACAGAAGGGTCTTGGAAATTAGTATAGATAGCAGAAAGCCAGAAATACTGAGTAACACTAATGACTACCACAGTTCTTAACAGCATGCAGATTTATGGTTATTGATACAAAGTCTGACTGAATATTCAAGGAGCAGGAACCTAGGAGGACTGTTTTTTGGTGTTCTCTACCTTTTAGTAATGCAGAACATGTGACTATCAATGATTCTGCTCCTATCTCAGCTTCCCGGAGAATGTCCAGAGCCACATAATCAGATTTTTGTCTGGGTTAGTCCAACATTGGTGTCATTTGTAAGTCTATATCACAGGTATTAGACTTGGACTTTGCAGATGATTTGTATGGCATAGAGCACTATCTCCAAGAAAACTATAAGCTATAGATATCAGCTTTTTACAATTAGAGCTAGATAAATGAGAAACAAAGGGGAAGGACTGAGTAACAAAAACAAGTTAGAGAAGGTGGGAATAGATGGAAACAAGAGAACAGATATTTTTGCCTTGAAATATATACAAAGTTGATTCTAGTGTAATCAGAGGGATAGAGAGAGGGATATTTGAGAATGTTCAAACACTGGTTTTTGGGTTTTTTTTTCTCTCTCTCTCTGAACAGAAGTCAGGTTTGCTTTTTGTAAGTCGTTGCCTAGGACTCTGCCTAGAAACATTCTTCTTCCTGTTACACGGGTGTTGGGCTGGATCACAGACCGCTCTGCCCCATGCTGTGCAGGTCCTGAATCAGGTAATCGAAAGAAAAACTGATTAGCCGCAGGCAAAGTGGACATGCTTTATTTTTAGATGCGAGCTCTGCTGACTAGCGGTTCAGAGCCACTGTCTTCCACACTGAAAGTGCACAATAGCTGCAACAAGCCAAGGGGTACACGGGCGTGCATGTGCACTAACTCTACTCTTACGTAACTTGTTCACTGTGGATGTGCTGAATCATGCCCAGCCAGATATGAGGTGAGAGGGCCTGACCAAACCAGCTCCACTTTCCTCACACTCTACCCCTTCAGGGTCTCTCACTGTACAATCTACGCGTCTGTGATCTTCCACGATGTTCCCTTAGTGAGGATGGCTGACCCTTGCATCCATATAACCTCCATACTATTGTACGTTCAATACACCTTGAAACTTCTCCCCATAGCTCTATCCTTTCAACTATTAGCCACAAAAACCCACCCATATACATGTCGGTTAGTAGTCATCATTGGGGTGATTTTCCATGGGAATACTGCAGCCACACTGGTAGGAAACTTGGGGCATAGTCAGCAAACTGACACATTGGCCACACAAACATATTTATGTGTCCAGTCAACTCTGGTGCCTGCAGCCACAATGCTATGGACAAAAAGACAAAAAGGTTATTGGCACCAATAGACCAAACATATTTATGTGTCCAGTCAACTCTGGTGCCTGCAGCCACAATGCTATGGACAAAAAGGTTATTGTCACCAATAGACGGAGTTCTCATCCCTCTGGCAGAACACATGCCAGCTTACCATCCTGGAAATAATGATTGCAGGAACAGGTGCTGCAGCCCTGTGCGACGGAGCCTCCACTGGAGAGGACCCACCCTTGCAGGGTCTCTTGTTTAGGATCCTGACTGTCAGCCACAACTGCCAAGTCCACCCCTTCAGGGACGGGGATTGGACGGATATCCATTCCTTTTTCAGAAGACCATTGTACCATTCAATAATTCCCAATGCCTGGGGATGATATGGGACATGTAACTTCCACTGAATGGACAACTGGGAAGCCCACTTCTGTACTTCATGTCCAGTAAAGTGTGTTCCATTATCACTCTCTATGACCAAGGATCGACCGTACATGGCCATAAGGGTATACAATGCCTTAATAGTGCTTTCTTGGTCTGGGGCCTTACTAGACCATTCAAACAGAAGACCTGTAGCTGTATCAACAGCTGTGAAGGTATACCTGTAGTTCTCTGACTTTGGCAGGGATCCCACAAGATTTACCTGCCATCATGTTAGGAGCATCCTCCTCTTGGGTTTAATGCCTACCTGCATGTGGCACCTGGCAAGGAATTAAGGGTCCATCTGCCCATCAGGGGCATTCTTTCTCAGGTTTATGTGGCACCCAGTGAGCCATCGACCACGCAGTCTTGCAGCCAGCATGCTGCATTCTCCATTGTAGCCAACCAGCCACATCAGCTGCTGAAGGTCTCTCCAGCCATCTTACCTTATCTGGTGAATTGGCTTCATTATTGCCTGGACTGGCTAAGGGAGAGTGTCCTGTGACATGGAAAAAACTTCCTTTCCATGTCCTAATTCCCATAACTCTTGCCACATGGGTCGGTGGCCTACCAGCCACCGCTGACACTTCCAAGTGCATATCCAAAGGATAAGACCCTTATATACAGCCCACTCGAATTCTTCCAAATAACCTAGCAGCATTGGAACTGCCTTGGTTAAATCTGCAAGAGAATCAGAGGTTAGTGAGACATCATCTATATAATGAAAACTTGTAACTGTGCTGAGCTTAGTCCACTTGGCTAGGTCCCCAGCTACTAAGCTATGACAGATGGTTGGGCTATTCAGGTAGCCTTGGAGTAACACTTGAAAGGTCCAGTGCCTTCCCTCCCAGGTGAAGGCAAATTGATCTTGGTTATCAGCTGAGATTGGGATAGAGGAAAAAGCATTTGCAAGGTCCAGCACATAATGAAATTCCTAGCTGAGTCATCAGCTGATCCATCAAGTGGGAAACCAAAGGCACAGCCACATGCAAAGTAGGCAATACTTTGTTCAGTTCCTTATAGTTCACAGTCACCCTCCCAGGTGTCTTCAGGTTTTTTCACTGGCCATACTGGGGTTTTAAAGGGACTGTGTGTGGGACGAATGATGCTTACCTTTTCTAGCTCCAATATAGTGGCACCTATCTCCGCACATCCTCCTGAAAAGCAATTCTGTTTCACATTGACCCCATGCCTTGGCTTGGGTAACACCTGTGGGTCATGCTTGACATGTTCCCACACCACAGTCTTTATTCTCCATATCTACAGCTGAATTCTCCAACCATTGTTTGAAGGTATAACCCATAAAGTACATCTATACCCAAGATGTATTCAGATACAAGAGATACAGAGCATATACATGAGGGAGCAATTGTTCAATGCTCAGCAGCAAACACACAGCTCTGGCTGTAATAGAATGTTCTCCATAGCCATAAACATTCACTGTGGTCCGAAGGTATAACCCATAAAGTACATCTATACCCAAGATGTATTCAGATACAAGAGATACAGAGTATATACATGAGGGAGCAATTGTTCAATGCTCAGCAGCAAACACACAGCTCTGGCTGTAATAGAATGTTCTCCATAACCATAAACATTCACTGTGGTCTCTGGAAACTTATCTGGGTTTCCCTGTAACAGGCTACATACAGGTGTTGGTGTCCACCAATTCTAACACACACTGTACATTTGCTATCTACCCTTAGGTCCCACAACTGTAGGAGCCAAGAAGCTAGGGCTTTGCTTATTTCTGATGCATGACAGGTCATGCAAGGAGACACACAGGTTCTTCCAACTCACCCTCAAGTTCGTCATCATCCTGAGCTTCAGGAACAGGGGTGACATGTCTCTGCACTTCATTCTCCAGCATGTCTGCCTCTTGCCATGCTGCATCATGGAGTGCCTGGTCCATATTGGCTCACAGTACAGCAAACCACAACCAGCCCATCCAGCCAGCCATTCTCTAGGACTCCTCATCTCTCATCATTCAGTTCAGTACCCTGAGATCTTCATTTATGCTCTCTGGGGACCCACCCACTTGGTCCCATGTTTCCAGTGGAGCCCAAGTCCACAGGAACGCTGCCACCAGGTACCACACTCTTAAGGTCAGCCATATCTCCTCCCCTTGCTGAGGGGTTTGTGGCACCCTTACCTGCTCATCTTGCCAATTACAATGCCAATTGTCGGGCTGGATCACAGACCACTCTGCCCCATCCTATGCAGGTCTTGAGTCAGGTATTCAAAAAAAAAACCAAAGAGCCACAGGCAAAGTGAACATGCTTTATTTTTAGACATGAGCTCTGCCAACCAGTGGTTCAGAGCCTCTGCTTTCCATACCAAAAGTACACAATAGTTGCAACGAACCAAGGGGTACATGGGCGTGCATGCACACTAACTCTACTTTTACAGAACTTGTTTACAGCGGATGTGCTGAGTCATAAGCAGCCGGACGTGAGGTGAGACGGCCTGACCAAACCAACTCCATTTTCCCCACAATGGGTTAAAAAAACATAAAGCTGTAAGCTTCCATAACTCATTGAATTCTCAACATTCCAGAAAAATAGTCTTTTAAAAGTGATAATATAAAGTGACTAATAATTATTTTTAAGTGACTTATTTATAATCATACAGGATGTTAGATGTATAGGCAGGATTTGATCTCAGGTTTTCTACCCTCCATCCAGGGCTCTTTTGATGATATCATATGATTTTTGTCTTTCTTTGATAAAATCTTAGAATGATAATGCTAATATACTGTTATACAGGTATAAATATTTGATGTAACATGACTTTTTATAAAATATTATCCTGTTCACACTATAAGAACATAAACTTCAATCTACAAAATGAATATAGTTTTTCTGTTGCTTTCATATTAGTATGAACCTTTAGGTTACTTGAATTTCCTTTTTTTATTAAAAAAATAATATTTTGCAAACTTCATAATTTTCCTTTAATAATCTAATCCAAAAGCCTCTTTCAAAGATTCTCACTCTTCTTTATCTCTCTGCCTCTGTGTTCTTGAAAAGTTTTTATCAGAATTATTTTGGTTTTCTCAAATCTCTTCTCCAGCTGAATTTTCATATTTCCGTTTCTTAAATCAGAACTTCTCCAAGTGTATTGCACCTTCTGAAAACATAGAAGCCCAGGGTCCATTTAGGTAGGCCATACCATAATATTTGGGGTGGGGTTTTGAATGAGTAGTTGTTAAAAGTTTCATAAAATAGGAGGATTTTGAAATACTGCTGCGATGAAGAATGTTTGCCTTCAATTTGTGCTTCTTCAAGGAGCCATTCAAATCCCTCTTGCATTATATATTTTTCCCTTTTTAAAACTCAATGGCTGGCTTTATCCTTATGTTATAGCATTTGATGACTCTCTGGAAAGACTCCTGGGGTGTCACTGTGAATGTCTACTCTGTGCCTGTCGCTTTGAAGAACAAAGTCAACCTGTCTCAACTTTGAATGTCTGATACTAATCTGGAAAACTTTCAGTTTTGCCTTTATCCACTATCTACAATGCTGAATATGACAGAATAAGGTAGTGAATGAGAATAAAGCAAGAGCAAGAGAGTGAGAACACAGCAAGCAATGGGGAAACTGAAAGGGGAGAGAAATAGACATGTGGATAGGCCATATGAATGAATTTCTGCTATGAAAGCCAATGTC
>NW_007737243.1:23679-36360 GCF_000696425.1 Galeopterus variegatus | reverse complement strand
GGAGAGAAATAGACATGTGGATAGGCCATATGAATGAATTTCTGCTATGAAAGCCAATGTCCGAAGTCAATGTCACGGTGCATTGTTATGTTTCTGACCCAGGCAGAGATGGGGAGGTGATCATAAGCAAGAGTGTTTTTTAGACAACTGCCTCAATCCAAGATACTTGAAATAATCCTATGGATCCAAATTACTCTGTTATAGTAGGTAAGTTATTTGTTTATATCAATATTTATTAAAGTAGTAATATATTTATGGTATCAAATAATGAGTTAAATACTTTGAAAAGTAGATTATCCAAAGATATAGACTATATATTTTTACTTGCTCTAAACTTATCCATTTCAAATTGCAAAAGAGGTGATTTTTTGTTTTGCTGTTTTAGAATTTGGACAAACACTTTTCCTGGTCTTTGAGAAGCTTAGACAAAATTAATCACTGCCTTTTCAGGATGACTTCTGTACCTGGTAAACTTTTAGTGACTGTCTCAAATACTTTTTTAAAAAATCAATGTCCATTTATACCACTGAACTGAGAGCAGGAACCCGGGCTTGTTTTTCATTATCTTCCCAATATCTAAGTAATATAAATGAATTAACTTAAATTATCACAGCAATCTCAGGAGGTAATTAATAATATTATTTCCATTTTATCCCATAGAGAAATTGATCTTTAGAGAATTTAGTTTGTCCAAGTTGAGAGTTAAAAAGTGGGGGATCTAGATTCAAACCCTGGACATCTGCTTATAAAACCAACACACTTAATTACTGAAGAATTCTCTCCCTGGTAATAAATATCCAATACAGGCTAAATTGGATTACTTCATAACCTTCACATTATAGGTATTTGCTGATATTTTTGTTGATAAAATGAGGAATAATAATAAAATGGACAGTGGATATTATATCACACATATACCTTCTGCTCTTGTCTCAAATTGATAAAAATCCAAAAAGAGGATGATGATGATTAGCACCTCTCAAACACCAATGGACACGTCATACCAAAGGCCAATTCTTTTCTTTCACTTAAACAAGTGTCCAAAGTTATTCTTTAATACTTATGACAATAATTGCCACGTTAAAAAATAACACATGTGAATGTGTATAAATATTTAAAACTGTTTAATTTCTCACTGATCTAAAAAAATTAGTAATATAAAAAATTAAAATACAAAATATTTATTATATATCTAATGACATTGGAACTACATGCCATATAAAGGTAATTGAGATTTGGAAAATCACTCTACTGATATTTGAGCAACATTTGCTTTTTTGAGTTCAGAATATAACAAAAAAGTAAGAAAATATTTTATAGATATGCACAGTGTCTCCATGTTTTCAGAGAATTGTTTTTCATGTTTTGAAATAACCACAACAGTTTTAAAATATCTAACACTAAATTATTATTATATGAGGGTGTATGACATGGTGTTGGGTAGACCAGGGTTGGGTTAAGACCACCTTGAGCATTTAGGAGTAAAAGTATGTGAAATACTCTCTGAGATATAGATACCTCTTCATGAATCATTTTATTAAAAGGAAAATGTTGGACATAAAGAAAAAGTCACACAAAGTCAGAAAAGAAGCATGGTTTAAAAATCATTATATTTGCAATGACTGTATGTCTTTTAAAGAACAATTTGTTTTGTTCTTACCAACAATTGCAAGTTTATTATTTAGACATCTTAGGGCTGTAGGATTTTAGGGAGGGAATATATGATTTACAAATAGATTGTTCACTTGAAAACTCATTTATCTAATTCCTTTCTCAATAATATTTCTTTCAATTGATGAAAAATATGACTAATTACATCAAAGGGCATTACTCAGGATCAGCTGCTCCAAGGAGGTAGACCTGCAGTGAAAAAAAAAAAAAATTATATAGATCTGAGTACAAATAGAAACCATTAAGAAGTAACTAAACAATAATGCTGATGGAAAAGTCTGACATGTTATAGCTTAATACTTCTAATGCTTAACACAAGTTAGTTAATAACATAATATTTTTTTATCACACACACATATTATGCTAATTTAAAAGGAAAATTAAGGCAATTTCTATATTTAAATCTGTAAACATAAATCACATAATAACAAATATTAAGACAGATAACTGTACTCAAAAATCTAGGCTGAGAGAAGGTCTTACATGTGAGAAAAAATGTAGACTAAAATATACATCGAACACAGCATTTTAATTTACAAAGAAAGATAATGCAACTTCGTCCTATCTCTGAACTCTAGGAAGAATATATTGAAAAAAATCTTTGTAAAAATACTAGAGAATATTACAGTGGAAGGTAAATAGATTTTCCAAAACTGCAAAGGAGCTATTTATATGTTTAATGTCTTTGTCCACTGAGGTAAAGTCAAGGGTAGGGTAGTGAGGGGACTTACACATTATACAATCTTTCTTCATCAATAGCAACAGGAGAGTCATTTAACTAATCAAAATGGGACACTTAGACAAATTAAAGGGAGTACTATCAATACTCATACTCAGAAACAAAGTTAACCTGGAGCCACCATTCAATTCAGAACCTAATAACACCCTAATTATCAAGAGTACTGTGGGTAGTCACTGGCACCATTGTTCAGTCCCAGGACCATCAACCACCTTCCCACAGAGAGGTTTGTCTTGCTCTCTGTGACTCCTGCTGGCAGTGTGGCTCCCACCACTGCTGCCACTACAACTGCTGCTCACCACCCATACCATGCAGGCCCCCCACCACTGCCACACCAGCCACCCTAGCCAAACAAGGATGCCCCCACCACTGCCTTCTCAACTGCATTTTTAAAATTTACTAATTAATTATTAGTATTTTTTACATTCTAAGATGTTGTTGTGGAGCAGCTGGGGGGATGGGGAGAGAGGAAGGGAGAGGAGGATATGATGGCAGAAGGACAGAGATGAGGGGGTATGGTTGAAGCCCATGGCAACCCCCACATTCCAGCAGGGGAGACTAGGGGTCTTCCAGTGGCTGATTGGTCATGGATGGGCTGGATGAGGACTTTGGAGGGTCATGACTGAGGCATTCAGCCCCCCACTGCCCTGGCTCAGGAGCCCAAGGTGCTACTGTCAGTGGCTCAGTGGTTGTAACTGAGCTAGGTGTGGACATCATGGGGTGTGGCTGAGGCCCCTGTCCCCACCCCCCGCTTTGGAGCCTGGGGGTTTCTGGTTCTTCTAGGTTTTATATGTCTTCTTTGGGTATGTTAGACCTTTGCTGGCTAATATCAGAGCTATGTCTCTGATCTGTGGGTTTTTTGTTTTTTCTTTCAGTTCTGTGTTGGATTATTCACTATTCCCACCACTTAAACTCTGTGCTGGAACTAATTTGTTGCACTTTGGTTACTTCTAAAATGGAGGAATTTCCTGTGGGGACCAGCACTTGAGCCCTATAGTTGAGCTAAATTGCTGCTTTGCTGCTGATTCTCTGGGGAGGGCTTCTTGTGCAGCTCAGGTTTTAATTGCTGACTTTGTAAGCACTTCTGGGTCTTGTGAGGTCTGATATACCTGCGTTGTGTGAAAACTCTGGTCCAGGCCTGAGTATTTTCAGAAAACTGCACCACCTGCAATTCTATACTTCTGACCAATATCCACTGACTCGTCTTGTGCTAACTGGAGTGTAGATCTGTCCATGCTGTGTCCCAGTGTTCACCCAGTGGGCCAGTCTCCCCCATCCCTGCACTTCAAACAGTTTCCATGAAAAGGGACATGTACTGGTCCTTTGCAATGACTTACTGGCCTTTGAGTGGCTCCTTTTTCAATTGTCTATGTAGCTCCTTGTTTCATGTGGGTCCACAGGGTCAATGTTAGTGGTCTTATTGGCCTGGGGTACAGCAAGTCCCTATTCTCCACTGAAGCTTCCAAGCAACTTCACACAAAGGGCACAGCAGCGCCTTTCACCAGCCCTCACTCCATGTGCTTACTAGAGCCAGGCTTGAGTGGTCAGGGCTTGAAACAGTCAGAGCTGTCTTTTTTTCAATCTCATTGCGGCCTTTCCTGTCTTAATGAACTCTGTAGGTCTCTCCTCTTCTTCCCCTGAGCTCTAGTGGCCCTAGCTTGGCAGTTGTTGCTTTTCAATAGTTGTAAATTGGTTGATTGTCTATTCTTCCATCTTGATTGGAAGTCCAGGCAGTTTCCACTCAACTGCATAGACACAAGGAGGGTCATGACCAGAGCCACCAGAAAGAGATAAGTGAGTGCAGACCTGTGTCTCAGTGCATAACTCACAGGGGAATTTCTCTGCTCCTGTGGTCATGCACCCAGAGTTGGAAGCAACATGCAAGCCCATGTGAAAACTTTTACCAGGGAGAGACACACACAAAGCCCATACAGAGAGCAGAAATCTGGGATAGCCAAATAGGGCACAGAAGAAAATTCTCAGCCACAACCAATCCCCAATCTAGGGAAGAAAAGACCTAGAAAGGAGCTATGCCTGTAGGAATAATGATAGAGAAACACTGCCCAGGATCATCTAGTCAATCCAAGGAAATCCAGTATATGCACATGCACCCATCAGGGCAATATGTCATTGCCAGGATGCCAGCAAGCACTCTCAGGTTCACCAACCCCAGCCAAACAGTGACAGGGTACCTTGGTACTTCTCCCAGAACTTGACATCTCACCCTCATCTTCAGTGACCCAACACTAACTGAGTGTCACTATCCTCATCAAGGCACCACCAATTGCTCAAGAGCACCTCCAGTCTAGGCCATTAAGGTGCTCATAAGCAACACCCACATTGAATCCAGCTGAAGTAACCACAGGAAGACTACAGTACTGTACTGTATCTATTAGAATCAGTACTAAAACAACCTACCCAGTGGTCAATATAAAACACACCTACAGGAGGGAGTATGTCTCCTCAAAAGTATCTCCAGAGTAAAAGAAGAAGCAAGTCCTCTACCAGATGACCAGACATCAATGAAAGGATACCAGAAATAAGAAAAAAAAAAAAAAAAACAAGAAAATATGATACCACAAAAAGAATATAATAATTTGCAAGTACCAGACTCCATATAGCAAGAAACCCTTTAAATGACTAGAAAGAAATTCTGAGCAACAATCATAAGAAAACTCAATGAGATACAAGAAGAATCAGTTAGATGACACAATGAAAGGAGAAAAACTATCCAGGAAAAAAGAAGAAACTTACAAAGACATAAATACATTACAAAAGAATGTAGCAGAACTCCTGTAATGGAAGGATTCATTAAATGAAGTGAGAAACACAAACAAGAGTTTAAGCAGTAGGCTGGAGCAAGTAGAAGAATGAACTTCTGATCTTGAAGGCAGTCTTTTGGAAATAACCCAGGCAGTCCCCCCCCAAAAAAAAAATCCAAAAAAGTGAAGAAATCTCCTAGAACAATAGAAGAATGAACTTCTGATCTTGAAGGCAGTCTTTTGGAAATAACCCAGGCAGTCCCCCCCCCCAAAAAAAAAAATCCAAAAAAGTGAAGAAATCTCCTAGAACAACTAAATAACCTTAAGAGCCCACACATCTAAATCATTGGCCTTCCAGAAGGAGAGGAGAAAGGAAAAGGCATTGACAACCTACTTAATGAAATAATAGCAGAAAACTTCCAAGATATTGGGAGAAACATGGGCTTTCAGATCCAATAGGCTCAAAGATCCCCAAACAGATTCAGTGCATAAAGGTCCTCTTTGAAACACATTGTAGTCAAACTGGGAAAGCTCAAAGGCAAAGAGAGAATCCTAAAAACAGCAAGAGAAAGTGTCAATACACCCATAAGAGAGTTTCGATCAGTCTAACATCAGATTTCTGAGCAGAAGAAAGATCTACAGGCCAGAAGACAATGGGATGATATACTTAAGCAAAAGAAACTAGCTGCCAGGCAAGAATACAAAACCTAGCAATGCTGTCCTTCAAAAATGAAAGAGAAATAGCATATTTTCCAGACAAACAAAAACTGTGGGAGTTTGCCAACACATGATTAGTCCTATAAAAAATCCTCAAGTCCTGTGTCTGGAATCCAAAAAATGATAGCCACCACAATGAATCATAAGAAAAAACAAAACACACTGGTAGAGCATATATGCAAAAGAGAAAGTAATAGAAACTATATCTTACCACCTAAAAGTCCAACAAACACCAAAGACAAAAAATAAAAGGGAAAGAAAGGGAAATAAAGATATTTAAAACAATCAAATGAAAAATCACTAAGATACCAGGAGTAAATGATACATTTCAATAACAAACCAAAATGTGAATGTATTGAATTTCCCACTTAAAAGACATAAACTGGCTGATTGGGTTTAAAAGCTAGACCCAACTATGTGATGTCTACAGGAAACTCACCTCAAGAGTGTAGATACACAGAGACTAATAGTGAATGGATGGAAAAAGGTATACCACACAAATGGAAACCAAAACTGAGCTGGAGTAGCTATTCTTATATCAGATAAAATAGACTTTAAACCAAAAACCATAAAAAGAAACAAAGAAGGCTATTATAATGATAAAGGGATTTATACAGCAAGAGGACGTAATGATAATAAGTATATATGTACCCAACACTGGAGCATGCAGATATATAAAGCAAACACTACTAGACCTAAAGAGAGAGATAGACCCCAATACAATAACAGTGGGGTTCTTCAATACCCCTCTCTCAGCACTGGACAGAACATCCAGTCAACAAATCAACTGAGAAACACAGGATTTAAACTAAATGTTAGAATCATTGGATTTCACAGTCATCTACAGAACATTTCATCCAGAATCTACAGAATATACTTCTCTTAAGTACATGGAACATCCTTTAGGATAGACCAGAAGTTAGGTCACAAATCAAATGAAAAATTTTCCTGAAAGTAATGATAATAAAGATACATCATATTAAAATGCGCAAAAGCAGTACTAAAAGAAAACTTTATTGCAATAAATTCTTATATCAGAAAAATAGAAAGACTTCAAATAAACAACCTAATGTTACACCTCAAAGAACTAGAAAAGCAAGAATAATCTAATCCAAAAATTAACTGATGGAAAGAAATAATTAAGAACAGAGCAGAAATAAATGAAAGAGATGCCCACAAAATGATATAAAAGATCAATAAAACAAAAAGCTGATTGTTTCAGAAGATAAACAAAATTGACAAACCATTAGCTAGACTAACTAAAAAAAGGAGAAGACTCAAATAACAAAAATCAGAAATAAATAAAAGAGACATTGCAAACAATACCACAGAAATATGAAGAATCATTAGAGACTATTATGAATAACTACACATCAACAAATTTGAAAACATGGAGGAAATGGATAAATTTCTTGATATATACAAACTACCAAGAATGAACCAAGAAAAAATACAACACCTGAACTGACTAATAATGAGCGATAAGATTGAAACAGTAACCAGCACTCTCCCAACAAGAAAGCTCAGGACCAGATAACTTTATTGCTGAATTATACCAAACCTTTAAAGAGGAATTAATACTAATGCTGTTCAAACTATTCCAAAAAATGGAAACAGAGTCCATTCTCTCAAATTCATTCTGCGAGGCCAGCATCACCCTGATACCAAAATCAAAGATCCAACAAAGAAAGAAAACTACAAGCCAATATCATTAATGAACATAGATGCAAAAATCCTCAACAATATATGAGCAATCAGAATACAGCAGTACATCAAAAAGATTATACATCCTGATCAAGTGAGATTCATCCTAAAGATGCAAGGATGTTTCAACACATGCAAGTCAATAAATGTGACAAACCACATCAATAAAATTAAGGACAAAAGCCATATCATTATCTCAATAGACACAGAAAGAGCATTTGGCAAAATTCAACTCCCTTGATGATGAATACTCTTAACAAGTTAGTTATAGAAGGAAATTACCTCAACACTATAAAAGCCATGTACAACAAACCCATTATCAATATCATCCTGAGTGGGAAAAACTGAGATTTTCCTTTAAGAACAGGAATGAGCCGAGGATGCCCACTCTCACCACTCCTATTTAACATAGTACTGGAAGTATTAGCCAGAGAAATCAGGCAAGAGAAAGAAATAAAGGGCATCCAAATTGGAAAAGATGAAGCCAAATTGTCCCTGATTGCAGAAAACATGGTCATATATAAAGAAAAACCTAATGACTCTACCAAAAATTCTTAGAGCTGGTAAATGATTTCAGTAAAGCTGCAGGATAGAAAATCAACATGAAAAAATCAGCAGTGTTTTTATACTTCAACAATGAATAGCAGAAAAAGAAATCAAGAAAGCATGCCCGTCTACAATAATCACCAAAAAATAAAATATGTGGGAATAAATTTAACCAAGTAGGTGAAAGATGTCTACATCAAGAACTACAAATCACTGCTGAAAGAAATTAAAGAGGACATAAAATGATGAAAAGACATTCCATGTGCAAGAATTGGAAGAATTAACATTGTAAAAATGTCCATACTACCCAAAGTGATCTATAGATTCAATGTAATCTCCGTCAAAATACCAATGATATTCTTTATAGAAATAGAAAAAATAATCCCAACATTCGTATGGAACAACCAAAGATCCCAAATAGCCAAAACAATTCTTAGCCAAAAAAATAAAGCCAGAGACATTGCACTACCTGACTTGAAACTATACTACAAAGCTATGGTAATCCAGAAAGCATGGCACTAGCATATAAACAGGCACATGGACCAATGGAAAGGAACAGAGTACCCAGAAATTAATGTACATTTGACAAAGGCACCAGGAACATAAATTGGGGAATAGAAGCCACTTCAATAAATTGTGCTGAGAAAACTGGATATTCATGTGTACAAGAATGAAACCAGACCTGTACTTCTCCCCATATACTAAAATTAATTAAAAATAGATTAAAGATGTAAATTCAAGACCTGAAACTATAAAACTCCTAAAAGAAAATATAGGGAAAACACTTCAGTATGTAGGACTGGACAAAGGCTTTATAAATAAGACCTCGAAAACACAGTTGACAAAATAAAAAATAAACAAATGAGATCATATCAAACTAAAAAGCTTCTGCACAGCAAAGGAAACAAACAACAAAGTAAAAAGACAACCTACAGAATGGGAGAAAATATTTGCAAACTGTGCATCCAACAAGGGATAATATCCAGAATATATAAGGAATTCAAATAACAGTGAAAAAAACATTTAACCCCATTAAAAAAAAAAAAAAAAAAAAAAAAAACTAGACAAAGGAGCTGAATAAACATTTCTCAGAGGAAGACATAAAAATACCAACAGATTAATGAAAAAATGCTCAACATCACTAAGCTTCAGGGAAAAGCAAATCAAAACCACATTGAGATATCATCTCACCCCAGCTAGACTGGCTGTTATCAAAAAGACAGAGAATAACAAATGCTGTAGAGGATACAGAGAAAGGGAAAGCCTCCTACACTCTTGTTGGAACTGTAAAGATTAGTACAGCCATTATAGAAAACAGTATGGAAGTTTCTTAAACAAATACATATAGAAGTACCACATGATCCAGCAATCCCACTGCTGTGTATGTACTAAGAACAGAAATCATCATGTCAAAGGGATGATTGCACTCCTATGTTTATGTGCACTCTGTTCACAATAGCTAAGAGATGGAAGTAACCTAAACATCCATCAAGGGACAACTAAATAAGGAAAAGGTACTATATACACAATGGAATTCTACTCAGCCACAAAAAAAGAATGAAATTCTGCCATTTGCAACAAGATGAATGAGCTTGGATAAGATTATGTTAAGTGAAATAAGCCAGGCAGGGAAAGAGAAATACCACATGTCCTCACTCATAAATGGGAGCTTAAAAAATAAACAAATAAAAAATAAAGAAAGAAAGATATAACAATTAGAATAACATGTTGAACTTTTAAAAGGAGAGTACAGAAGTGTGGTTACTAGCGGTGGGAAAGGTGGAGGAGGTGCTAGCAAGAAATTGGTATTGGCTCACAAAAAATGGTTACATTTTGTAATGATGAATAACACTAATTATCTTGACTTGATCATTACACATTGTACATAGTATTTATATTCCATTTTGTATGCCACAAATATGTATAATCAATTAGGTTTCAATAAAAATTAAAATTAAATAATGAAAATGTCTAGAAAGAGGTAAAAAAAGAGTAGTGTGAATAAAGTAGTTTTATTAGTGTTATTAGTAGCAAACCTAAGTTTAACGTTCCATGCTTAAACAGAATATCAGAGATTTTTAGGCATAACAAGATCTTTGTATTAAACTCACCCTAGTCTGATCATGTATTCATGACCAACTTCATCTGTAGAGAGGGATTGCCACATACAGCTAGTTTATTGTTCAAGGCAAGACTAGAATCTTTACCCATTGATAGAAAACCAAGTAATTTTTTCAATAAATGAAGATTATTTTCATCTTTACCAGATATCCATTCTTATAGGTTGGTGAATCCATGGGTATTTGCAATTCTATATAATCTAAATTAATAACAATAATAATAATAATCTGTAATCATGCATTACTAACTTCTTTTTTCATCAGTCCATTTTACATCTCCAGAATAAGAATAATTTTCTTTTTTAATCATGTATAAAGACTTTTTCTGATAGGAAAACTAATACAAATTCAATTTTATTAATATTATAATCTTCAAGTCACTGAAAGTTCTTAAAGTCTTTTTTAATATAAGTCTTTTTTATTTTTAGAAAAGGCTATATTTGCAGAGAAATTATAAAAATAGTATGTGGAGTTCTGATATATCCCATGTCCAATTTCCCATATTATTTAGTATTTTATGTTAGCATAGTAGATTTGTTACAATTAATGAACAATGTTGACATATTATTATTAACTAAAGTCAATACCCTACTTTATTCCAGTTTCATAAGTTGTTGCCTAATGTCTCTTTTCTGATCCATGATTCCACTTAGGATACCACATTACATTTAGTTGCCATGCATCTTTGGCCCTCTGTGGTCTGTGAAAGTTTCCCAGACTTTCCTTGTTTTTGGAGACCCTGAAAGTTTTGAGGAGTATGGGTCAGGTATTATTTAAAATGTCCCTCACTTGAAATTTGTCTGTTTTTCTCATAATTAGAGGTTATCCGTTTTTGGAGAGAGACCACAGGGGTGAAGTGTCATTTTCATCACATCATGTCTAGAATGCATATAATCAATATAACTTATTACTCTTGATATTGACCTTGACCACCTGGCTAAGGTAGTGTTTGTCAGATTTCTCCAGTAGGTGATTATTTTTCTCCTCTTTTCTATATTACACTATCTGGAAGAAAGTCAGTATGTGTGGCCAGCACTTAAGAAGTGGGAAGTTATGTTGTTTCTCCTTGAGAATGTAGTATCTAAATAAATTATTTGGAATTTTGCATAGGAGACTTGCATCTTCTTATTTATTTATTTACTTATTCAATCATTTATACTAACTAACTTCACGACTTACCGTTACACAACACTTACCCAAACACTGTGCTTTGTCTTGAAAAATATATGAATAAAACAATGGAAATGAAGTAAAAGTGTAGAAATAGATCAACACTAATAAGGTCAATTGATTAATTGATTTTCAACAAAGCAACCAAAGAATGTACACATAGGTGTTTATTTTATACTTTGGGTTATAATGCAATATTAGTTTAATTTGTTGCTCAAATTGTTCCAGCTTTGGTTATTGAGAATTCTTTTAGTTGGCTCCTATGTCCCTTTGTCATACCCGCATCATTGTGCAATTTGTTTTCTTCTATTTTGTTTTCTAGAACTTACTTACTCTCTAGCACTTCAGATTCATCCTAGATATTCTTTTCCAGAGTCAGGTAATCAGCTATTTCTCCAAATGACCTTGGTTTCTTTTATCAGAGAATATTGTTAGACCTGAGCATTAGGTATCCTCATTACTACTGGAATGTCACTGTAACCTATAATATTTTTTTCTTCATGACCATCTAGCAAAATTATATACAACATGCACATTTTTAATATATTTATTTAATATATTTAATATATTTTCCCTAAGCAAACAAATAAGTATCAATACCATTTGTTGAATAGTTTTCAAAACTATCATTTCAAAGCCTATATCATTTTAATGTATCCTAATTTTATTTCTCCATTTATACATTGTTGAGCCTTTAGGATGTATCCAATGTTATATTTTATTTGTTCCCACCTGTTTCCCAAACTTTACACTTCTGTTACCATATTTTATTTTATATTCAGATAATTTTTATATTCATCTAATTCATTTTTGTATTTTTATGTTCAGATAATTTATTTTTCATTATACAACTTTTTTATGTTTTATTTTATTCCTTTCCACCCTTTCCCCAAGCTTTACATTTCTGTTACCATATTTTGTAATTTTTATATTCAGATAATTTATTTTTTATTATGCAACTTTTAAAATAATTATTTCTGGCATATTTAGAAAACTTTCTTATCTGGAGTAGGCTAGGAGAAAAATATACATGGTATACTCTCCGAGCCATGAAAATATAATAGTGTCGTATTATTGTCTTTAGATGAGGAAGATGAATTGGCTAGATATAGCAATTTTAGGTCACAGAATTTTCCTTCAAATATCAGCCATCATTGCTTTGTTGGCTTAAAGTTCTCAATGTTGGGCCGGCCGGTGGCGCACTGCTACAGTGCGCCGCTTGGGAGTGTGGTGGCGCTCCCGCCGAGGGTTC
>NW_007737243.1:18159-23250 GCF_000696425.1 Galeopterus variegatus | reverse complement strand
TGCGGGCGCGACACTGAGGGTTGTGATCCGTTGCCGGACACGAAAAAAAAAAAAAAAAAAAGCTCTCAATGTTGTGCAGCAGAAGGCTGAGGCCATATTGATAAATTAAATGTTGAAAGTAATCTTTTTTCTCCTAGACATTTGAAAACATTTTTTTAAATTCAAACTGTATATGTATGAACTGGATTATTTGTCTGGTATTTGCTGCAATCTTTTACTGTGAAAACTAAGTTGCTTATTTTTCTCTTCAGAAAGTAGTGTCCTATCTTTTTAAACTATTGTTCATATTGCATTTTCTTCTCTTGTTTGTGACTTTGGTCATATGAATATTGAATTCTCATTCTCTGTTTTGTATATTTATCATTTTCTGCTGGATCCATTTCACTTTCTTTATAAATTCCTCTATATTTCAGGCTATTTTTTCAAGATGGTTCTCTATATTGTGTATTTAATACTGTGTATTGTCAATTATGCTCATCAATGCTTCTAATTCAGCTTAAACATTTAGTAATGAATCAATACCTCTTCAAGTTCCATTTCCTCTGTGTATTTCATAATTTGCTCTGTATTAATAACAGCAGGATGTATTTTCATTTCATCATTGATCCAGTTTTAAACAGACTCTATTTAATGCTATAATATCATAACACATAGGAGATGCTTCTAAAAAATATACCTTCAGTAAATATTTCCCCAAATATGCTTCCTTTATGCATATTGAACATGACCCCCAACTTATCATATGAGAAAAAACATAAAGCTTGTCATTATTCAAATGGATTTGTGGTTCTCAAATTGAACATGTATTGCTATGATGTAGAAGGACTGACAAAATGCAATTCATGGGCTCCACTTGACCTATTGAAAAAATATTTTCTGGGGTTGTAGGAGATCGCAGTATTTTTCCCAAGTATGCTCTCCTGTTTTTGTAAAGGGATACACATTCTCACTCATTGCTATATGGTTTTATTACATTCCTATTGGTGTCTTGATTAAGGTCAGATTCATTTCTTGATGATGCCCTCTGTACAGAGAACATCATGTTTCTTCAGCCAATGTCCAAGAGAAAGAACACAAGTAGAGAAAGCCCCAGAAATCCTGAGCACTAAGCAGATGTTTGTTGTTGTAAGTCACTAAAATTGTGGGATTGTCATCACAACAAAGCTGACAAATATAGAAAAAAAGGAGGCTAGGGAATTTATACAGTTAAGCTTCCAAAGTAAGGCTGATCCGGGTGGTATATGGGGCACATGCTGAGAAGCATCAGCCTAGTGGCTGTTAAAAGTATCTCTATTTCACTGATATTTTGTTTATTTGTTTTTTGCTTTAGACCAAAGCCACGTTTGAAATATCAAGTTGTCATTCATCTAGCATGGCTCTGCTGGAAGGAGGAAAGATTGCCTACTCGCCATTCCTGATCTTCGGTTTGTGAGGAGGGCAATTTTTCCAGACAGTTTGAAGCAGTCCACAATTCTTCTCTTGCCTGAACACAATCCAATAAAACTGCATCCCTAGAGGAATCTGTTCCACCCATCTTCTGTCACTGAATCCACATCCCAGGATATAGCTTTCCCCCTCCTCCTTCCAGTAACACTGCTGAGAAATTTATTTGATAAGTGATGCAGACAAAAAGAAATACCAATGGGGAGAAATAGGAAAATAAAGTCATTCTTATTGCCTGCCTGCCTCATAAAGCAAACCCAATGTGGTAGTATGGATACCCTCCCTCAGGTCAGCAAGTAATCCATAGCTCCTGATGCACAGATGCACATTGGATATAGGCTCCAACCTACAGATTTCCTGCTTTATCCTGCTGTTCCATACCAGTATCTTTTGGTTATTAAAAATCCTCTTAAGGATCGATAAATTTTTAACCAGTTTTCAACTTTCCTTCTCTTTCTGTGTGTTCAGTGGAAGTCTGGGGACAGCAGTGGCCAGCTACCATCTTAACCTGAAAATCCATAATGACCTAGTTTAGAAGATTTTAAAAAGTCACAGGAGCTAAATAACAACTAACATATGGGGGAAAATAAATGAACAATCTTTAGTTGAGAATATGAAGTAAACAAGCAGTGGGTAGCAAGCAGTACTGTTATAATGTTGGTCATGTGAAGCTCGGCAGGATATCCCAGACACTGCAGGAAGCTGCAGTCAAGATTACTATATGCGCTGCAAGTAGAAACAAGTCTATTGTGACTAAGAAGCTTGTCTTAAAAGATTCAAAGTCAGTTTTATAAAGAAAGCATAAGTAATTCATTGTATTTATGATGTTTATCAAAGGCAGCTAAAAAAGTTTTGACATAAATAATCGTTTTAAAACCCAGATAGTACAGATTTCCAAAATGCAGCCTGTCTGGAATAAAAATTCTGTCTTTATAACATAATTCTTATTACTATAGTCCTAACAACTATGATCTAAGTAGGAAAAATTATTCTGAAATTAATTCCTCACAATGCCCCTGGCCAAGAGATGAGATAAATTTGCCCACTCATTTTTTGCATATAGGGAAATTGAGGCAATTGAATTATGTAGAATAGACACATTATTAGCATTTTTATTATTATAATTTTAGGGGTAAAGGCATATGGCATTTTATGGGTTTTCTTGGCAAGTACATTTTGAGCTTTCTAAATTGACGACAGTAATATTCTCCTCTTGAAACAAACTCATTCCCCCTTCTAAGAGCACAGCAAACAAACATGCATCTCTTTGTTAGAAATACCTCCAGGCTCAAATTGAGAAAATGCCTGTCCCTGACTGATCACAGTCAAGAAGGCAAAGATTCAACATACAGTCTGATCTTGCTCTCTGGGGGGATACATTAATTCAGGCAACAGTGATGAATGTGAGATTCATTTATAGGGAAATCATAAAGATTTGATTAACATGGAAAATTGTTATTCTTGTTATCAGATCCAAGTTAAAAAAAATCTGGGGCTAATAATGCAGTAGGAAAGTGTTCCTCAGCATTTTCCAAGGAGAAGGCATTCAACTTTAGCCCATAGCATAAAGGGTAAAACAGAGTTTATTCCCTTTAAAGAGCTTCAGAGGAAAACTTGTTACACCCTTTAGAGCTCAATGGGAAGAAGTCTTAATTTTCCTAGTGAGTAAGGCATGCAGTTGAGATGGAGCTCATGATATATTTTATGCCTCATGAGCAGTGTTGAACCATCTTCAGCTATGTATACTTCACATTTATGTTTTTTCAGAACATTTAAGTGATTCTAGTGAACCCTTGAATATATTTAGTGGCTCATTAAATGATATTAAATGAGATAGTTTTTTAAAAGATAAGAGCTGTTAACTGCAACATAGTAATGATCACTTTACGTAAATTGCTAACCTCATAAAAGCACATGGGTATAATTTTATTATTTTCAAATATAAAAACCAATAATTAAGTTTCCTATACCAATACCAACCTTAGGTGCACAGTCCTCTAGGGGTGGTACCCTGCCATAAGCATTGATATAGAAACATGAATAAAAATTAAGCATGCTAAAATTACAGATGAAAATCCATCACACACCAATAAAGGGTTGTAGTTAGATTTATGGATGACTGTTTGTGGTTAAAATAGCTCTCTTTGAATGCTGGGGAATATAAGATGTTAGTTGATTTTTCAGGAACGCTGGGTATCTTTAGTTATAAGCAAATTCATAAAATTAGCAAAACATGACCTGATTCTTGGTGAGACCTAATTTTCACCAACCCAGGAAGTCTGCTAGGTGAAAGCAAAGCAACATGTGTTTTGTTTGCATCAAGCATGCTATTCTCATGAGAAAAATGCCAGAAGGCCTTTGAAAATGACTGGGGGAATCTCATCTCACCAGGATTTTGGCCCTTGACAAAAGAAGCTATATCATGGCTGACTCACATCATGCAGGAAAAAAGTCAAAAACACAAGGACATGTACTTCATCTCAGGAAAATGGTAGAAGGTCAGTTAGAAGTACTAGGGATATTTCATTGTTAGAAATGCTAGGAGTATAGATGATTATGGTAAACACATAACTCGAAGTCCAGTTTTGAAAAACTGAGGTGACCAAATGGAATTGTGCAGTGTGAAGTTTATTGGCTATCAAAAAGGGAAAAAAATTTGGAGAAAAATAATCTCTATTTTGATTGTACATGTCTAATAATTTTGTCAGAAATTATTTGTCAGGAATGTTGGTGTAATTACATTCATAATATTAAAACTGGGCCAGGGAACTAGAGCTGAAGAATACTGTTATCATAATGCAAACCACCACTATGATTTCTGTGCTTGTAAACCAATCATTGCTGCAGTGGCTGAGGATCAGACCTTAAAGAGGTATTTGGTAAGCAAAGCTGCTGGCTTTACTTTCTGGTGACTAAAGAGAGATCTAGGACTTACATACGTAAGGGAAACTGTACATGGTTATTTCATGGCTGCCAACTGCTGGTCTGTGATGCCTTCTTTTAAGTTTGCCTTTTATGTGATTTACATCCATCACCACCTTCTATCTGCTCCACCCATGTTGTACTTTTCTAATAATTCTAGATTGGGCAAAATATTCAAACCAGTTGCATGTCTGGCAATAAACAGCAAACAAAAACCATGAATTTTTGCCTGGGACAAGTGTTGACTCAGCATTAGGAACAAATTTTTTATGGGTTCCTGAATTACTATGTGCTAGTGACTTGATCATGCTATTTCAATTAACCCAGGTTCACTGCTTCTGTAATCTGAGTATCACGATGCTTCAGTTTTTACTCCTTTGTCTTTAGTATCTTAATTTGAATATGTAGGATTCTATGACTAATATCCAGAGCCACATCTGTGTTGTCCACCTGGACCAACCTCTGCACAGATCCCACTAGCCTAATGATCAGTGAAATTATGTTTAGCCTCACTCTTCTGATGTTTCTGAGCCATGGAAAGCTAGAGAACTGTTACGTGGTGATTAACAATAAAGAATTGTGAGCAAAATCAGTTGGATCTTTGAAATGCTTAATTCTTTTTCTGAAAGTAATTTTAGGCAAGTTATTTAATCTCAAAATGTCACAATTTTTTCATCCATAAAATGGGAAAACAAGAGTGAGGACCTCATAAACTTGCTGTAAGAA
>NW_007737243.1:6147-17884 GCF_000696425.1 Galeopterus variegatus | reverse complement strand
AATTTTTTCATCCATAAAATGGGAAAACAAGAGTGAGGACCTCATAAACTTGCTGTAAGAATTGAGTAAAATATTTTTTACATATAAGAAGAATTCAATAAATTTGTCTATTCTTATTTCAGCTTATTTTGAGCTAGATTTCTAGGTCAGAAAAGAAAAGGCAAGTATTTCATTTGACAAATTTTCATTCTCTTGATGATGGCAAACATTTCCATTTTACCTAAAAGCCTTTCTCACACTCTCATATATTGCCTCAGAATATAAAAACAAGACTCCAGGTAGAAAGAGGCAACTGATCAGTGACACTAGGAGCTGATAGGTATTTGCTATCTTTAAAATAATAAACTTTACCTAATCTTGTATTATATAGTAATGACAAATCTCTTTTGAGCTATTGTACTTCTCTCTGTGTAACATGCCTGATCTGGAGCTTTTTCTTAGCCTCATAACATCACATCTGTCAAATCTCACTAGTCCAAAACAGAACAAAATTCTAGATTTTATAACTGTTCAACCTGATAATAATTCAGTTTGCTATAAAGTTTTATGAGCAATTTTTTCACTGATTTCTTTGTTCGCTGTTCTTTCTGTTTTTTGATAACAGCTTTAATGATAGATAATTTCTGTCACATAAAATATGGTTCTTTAAAGTGTAAAATTCGGTGGCTTTTAGTAGAATCACAGAGCTGTAAAACCATAATGACTAAGTTCTGAATATTTTTATCACCTCCAAAAAAATTCATACCCCTTTGCAGTCACTTAATATCACCCCTTCACCCAGCCATGGGAACAACAAATATACTACTCTGGACATTTGATATAAGTGAAATCATGAAATACATGAACTTTTGTGTCTGGCTTCATTCACTTAGCATTAATGTTTTTAAGATGCATCCATGTTCTAATATGCATTAGTATTTCATTCCTTTGTATTGTTAAATAATATTTTATTGTATAGATTCACCATATTCTGTTTCTCCATTTATCAGTTTAAGAACATTTCTGTTTCCACATTTTGCTGTTATGAATAATGCTGTTGCTGTGGATTGAATGTTCCCCTCCAAATTCATTGAAGCTTAAATTGCGTTCCCCAAAGTTCCAGGTATTTGAAATGTGGCCCCCACTGTGACGTGTTGAGAGAGTGGGAAATCCTATTGTGATGATTGAAAGGTGAGGTCTTGAAAGTTTATTAGATTGTAGGACCATGCCATAATGAATGGATTAATAACTGTGGTCAGGTGTGTGGTTCTGAGGGCTTTAAAAAAAGAGCAAGTGAGAGCCTGTCTCTCTGCTCTGCTATTTTCTGCCATGTGAGAGCCCTGTGTTGCTATAAAACCACCACCTCATAGATATGTTCCCTGGTCTTTGGACTTCCCAGCCTCTGATACTGTAAGCAATAAATTTTGTTTTCTTATAAATTATCTAGTTCCATGTATTTTGTAATAAGCAACAGAAATGGACTAATACAGAAAATTGGTACCAGAGAAGTGGGGTGTTGCTTTTAACAAACACTTGAAAATGTGGAAGTGGCTTTGGAACTATGTTTTAAGGAGAAGCTAGAAGAATATTAAAGAGCAGGCTGGGAAAATTCTATCTGCTGGTGGAATTTTAAAAGACAAGAAAACCAGGGAAAGTTTGGAACTTCTTAGAGACTGGTTAAGTGGTGGTAAGCAAAATGCTCATAGAAATCTGGGCTGCAGGAGGAAAATATTTGCAAACTATACATCTGACAAGAGATCAATATCTGGAATATGCAAGAAACTCAAACAACTTCATAGTAAAAAGCCAAATAATCCAATTTTAAAAATGGGCAAAGGAGCTAAATAGATATTTTTCAAAGGAAGACATGCAAATCACCAACAGGTGCATGAAAAAATGCTCAGTATCACTAATCATCAGGGAAATGCAAATCAAAACCACATTGAGTTATCATCTAACCCCAGCTAGACTGTCTATTAACAAAAAGACAGAGAATAACAAATGTTGTAGAGGATGCAGAGAAAGGGGAACATTTCTATAATGTTGGTGGTACAGACATTATGGAAAACAGTATGGATGTTTCTCAAACAACTACAGATAGAACTACCATATGATCCAGCAGTCCCAGTTCTATGCATATACCCAATGGAATGGAAATCATCATGTCAAAGGGATACCCACACTCCCATGTTTATCATAGCCCTGTTCACAAGAGCCAAGAGATGGAACCAACTTAAATGTTCATCTACAGACAACTGGGTAAGGAAAAGTGGTATGTATATATAGAATGGAATACTGCTCAACCATAAAAAAGAATGAAATTCTGCCATTTGCAGCAACATGAATGAGCTTGGAGAAAATTATGTTAAATTATATTAATTAAATAAGCCATGCACAGAAAGAGAAATATGGCATATCCTCACTCATAAATGAGTGCTAATGATGAATGTGCACATATACTGAGTCAATTCTATACCCCATAAATATGTATGATCAATTATGTGTCAATTCAAAAAATAAATTTAAAAAAATTAGTTTAAAAAAACGGATAGTAAAGACCATTCTGAGAAGATCTCAGATGTAAATAAGAAGGGTCTTAATCGGAAACTGAGGCAAAGATCAACCTTGCTATGAACTGGCAAGGAACTTGGCTGCATTCTGTTCATGCCCAAAAGTTTTATGAAATGTGGAACTTCAAGGTGCTGAACCAGGGTATTTGGCAAAAGAAATTTCTAAGCAGCAAAACATTAAGGAAGCTGCATGGCTACTTGCAATAGACTTTTCTGACTTATGGCAGAAAAAGGCATGAGGCAATGCCAGCATTTATAATTTAAAAGAAAGCAGAGGGGGGGGCGGGGGGAAATGGAACACTCATCCTGGCCTCAAAAGCAAGGGTGTAGCCCAGGGACTCTTCACTAAGGAGATTAGTACAGATGAAAGGGATTAGCAAGAGAAGTGAAAAAAGACCTTGAAGGCACTTCAGAGATCCTGGAGGCTATGTCTTCCACCACAGGCCCAGAGGCCTAGGGAGACAGAATGGTCTCAGGGAACAGGTATAAATCTCCCTCAGGATCACTGTCCAGGGCTACCTTGGCATGTTGATTTTCACACCAGCACCCCAGCTTTTTTGGCTGCTTCAGCCACGGCTAAATTGACCCCAGTTATGGCTTGACCTGAAACTTTGGGAAATATGATTCTGAAGACTTGGTAACATCCTGGTTGTTTAAGTTTTGGGGCTCACAGAATGCCAGAGCTGTGGAAGCTTGGGATCCTTCACCCCAATTTCAAAGGATATATTGAAAAGCCTGAGGGCCCAGGAAGAGATGTGTCACAGGCGTGGATTTGCCACACAGAGCCTTTGCTAGAGCAATGCCGAGGAGAAATGTGGTATTGGACTGCAACAGAGGAACCCCATCAGCATCATGCCTAGTTGAGCTGTGAGAGTGAGACCTCCATGGAGACCCCAGAATTGTGGAGCTGTAAGCATGCAATGCTGCCTGAAAGAGCTAAAGCATGGCTGAAGACAAGTAAAGCCATAGGAGTGGAGCTGCCTGAAGACTTGGAGATCAAACCCCCAAACCAGCATGCAGAGGACGTCAAACATGGAGTCAAGGTATGTGATTTGCTAGCTTTGAGATTTAATGCCTGCCTTACTGGGTTTTGGACTTGTTTGGGATTTGTTAATCTTTCTATTGAGCTATTTCTCCATTTTTGAATGGAAATATATATCCTATGCTTGTCCCACCTTTGTATCTTGGAAGCACATAACTTGTTTTGATTTCATGGATGGAACTTTGAACTTTAAACTTTTGAGTGGGAAACAAGTTAATACTTTGAGAATGAAATGAATGGATTTGTATATGAAAAGGACATGAGGTTTCGGGTGGGGGGCAAGGGTGAAATTTGGTGGATTAAATTTCCCCCCAAACTCATTGAAGCTTAAATTGTGTCCCCCAAACTTCCAGGTATTTCAAACATGACCCCCTACTGTGACAGTGTTGAGAGAGGGGGAAATCCTATTGTGATGATTAAAGGTGGGGTTTTGAAGAGGTCATTGGATTGTAGGACCATGCCATAATGAAGGAATTAATAACAGCAGTCAGGAGTGTGGTTCTGATGGCTTTAAGAGGAGGACAGGTGGGAGTCTATATCTCTGCTTCACCATTTTCTACCATGTGAGACCCCTGTTTTGCTGTAAAGCCACCACCAGTGACGACTCTCACCAGTTATGTTCCCTGGATTTTGGACCTCATTGCCTCTGAAACTGTAAGCAATTAATTTTGTTTTCTTACAAAGTACCCAGTTCTGTGTATTTTGTTATAAGCAACAGAAACAGACTAATACAGCTGCTATGAACATACATATACAGATTTCTGTGAAGGCGTATTTTTCAATTCTCCTGTGTATATACCTAGAAGTGGAACATTTTGAAGAAGTTTAACGTTTTGAAGAACTACCAAATTGTTTTTTAAGGCTGCTTCACCACTTTACATTCCCACCAGCAATGTGTCAAGATTTTAAGTTTTCCACACCCTTACCATCACACACTGTTATGCATCTTTTTTGTTTAGGGCCATTTTGATTTACATCCTAATAGATGTATATATCACATTGTGAATTTGATTTGCACTTCCCAAGTAATAATAATGTTGATCATCTTTTCATATATTCATTGGTTATTTGTATATCTTCTGTCCGGAACAATGTGTATTCAAATCCATTGCAAATTTTAAACTCTTTATGTTGTTAAGTTCTAAGAATTCTTTATATATTCTTCATGGTAGGGTCCATCAGGTGTATTATTTGTAAATATTTTCTTCATACTGTGGATTGTCTTATAACTTTCACTGTAGTATTATTTGAAGCATAGAATATTTTAATGATGAAGTCCGAATTATCTATTTCTTCTTTCATCACTTGTACTTTTGATGTCATATCTAGTAAAACAATGCCTAAGCCTAGGTAATGAAGATTTACTACTACATCTTCTTCTAGGAGTTTTATAGTTACAGCTCTTATATTTAGGCCATTAATCCATTTGGAGTAAGTTTTTGTAAATGGTGTGAGCTAGGGGTCCCATTTAATTCTTCTGTATGTGGATATATACTACTCCCAGGACCATTTGTTGAAAATATTATTATTTCCCATTTAATTGTCTTGGCACACTGTCAAAAATCAATCACCCATAAATATATGAGTTTATTTCTGGACTTTTGTATCTCTTTCATTAGTTTATTGATCCGCTGTTACTCCAGTGCCTCTGTCTTGATTTGTAGTCAGTTGTGTAATCAGCTAGTGTGAATCTTCCAACTGGTCTGTTCTTGGTTTACAAGATTGCTTTGATCTTTCCAAGGCTGTTACTTTTCTACATAAATGTTCAAATGAGTTTGTTAATTTTTTTGAAAAAGCAGCTCAGATTTTGATAGAGATTTCTTGAATTTAGGGAGTACTGCCATTTTAATAATGTTAAGTCTTCTAATCCATGAACATGGTATATGATTCATTTCCTTAGATCTTTTTAAATTTCTCTTAATGATATTTTGCAGTTGTCAGTGTCTATGTCTTGCTCTTTTTGGTTATTTTTTTCTTAAACTTATACATCTTCATAAAATTAGAAATTTGATTGTTAGAAATTAGATTGTTAGAAATTAGATTATTTCCTTAATTTCAGTTTCAAATTGTTCATTGCCAGTGTATAAAAATAAAATTGATTTTTATATATTGACCTTGTATCTGTAACCTTGTTGAATGTTTTTTATTAATATTAATAGTTTTGGAAGGCAGATTTCTTAGAATTATCTGTATAAAATTTCCTGTCATCTGGAAATATAAGTAGTTTCACTTTTTCCTGTCTAATTTGGAACATTTTTATTTCTTTTTCTTGCCTATTTTCCTTGGCAAGTACCTGCAATACAATGCTGAATAGAAGTGGTAAGAGCGAGCATACTTTCTTTTCCCTGATCTTAAAAGGAAAGCATCCAATCTTTCACCATTAAGTATGAATTAACTTTAATGATGTTGAGGAAGTCCCTTTCAATTCCTAATTTGCCTAGTATTCTTATCATAAAAGTGTTGTATTTTATTCAGTGCTTTTCTTGCATCTATTCAGATGATCATGTGTTTGTTCTTTATTCTATTAATATTATGCATTACATCAATTGATTTTTGATTGATGAACTGGCCTTGCATTCCTGGGATAATTTCACTTGGGTCCTGTTATATAATCATTCTTCTATGTTGCTGGATTTCATTCATTAGAATTTTGAATTTTTACATCTATACTCATAATACTGATCTGTAGTATTCTATTGTGATGTCTTTGTCTAGATTTGGTGTCAGAGAAATACTTGCCTTATAGAATGATTTGGGTAGTGTTACCTACTCCTGTAGTTTTAGAGGAGTTTGAAGATTGGGGTGTGTGCATGTGTGTGTGTGTTATTCAAGTTGATTGTATTCCTCCCTAAATTTGCAGAACATAGTTTTTTTGGTTTTACCACTTATCATCTATTTGGCATTGGGAAAATTACTTAACCTTTGCAAGACTCAGGATTTTAATATCTAAAATGGTGGCAACTTTGTAGTTTTAATGCCTAAATTACATAAAGCATGTGCAGCAGAATATATTTGTGTATAGTAGTGCTGAATTAACTATTATAATAAAAAAACTATACAAAATAAGCTATAAAAAAAACAGTACAAGGTATAACACTAATAATATTTTCCTGGACTTCTTACACCATTATAAAACTATACATTTTACAGATGATAAGAGATTTTTGTATGCTTTATAAAGTTTGTTCAACAATGCATTTCACATATTTTCATGACACTTGTAAACTGTGAAAAATATAGCTTTTATGAAGAATGTTTTTTTGTAATTAATTTGAGGGCAAGAAGACACTAGGTTATGAGTATGCAGTACATTAATATCCTTATACAATTATTTAATGAAGAGCTATTTAGGAAAATATACTTTAGATCTAGATTTAAACTTATATTTCATGGGCCGACCCTGTGGCGCACTCAGGAGAGTGCGGCGTGTGGGTTCAGATCCTATATAGGGATGATCGGTGTGCTCACTGGCTGAGCACGGTGCGGCCGGTCACAAAAAAGACAAAACAACAACAACAACAAACAAAACAAACAAGCAAACAAAAAAAACCTTATATTTCATGTATCACATAATAGTTCTGATTTATCTTTTTAAAACTGATGACAGTCAAGAAAATTTTTTTCTCTTGCTCAGTGGTAACATGTTAAAATTTATATATGACATAAATATAATTAATCTTTAAATGATTTTAGATAACATGTTTTAAAATACTACATTGTATAAAATAATAGCCTAAACAATTAATAAGCATAAGAAGTGAATGATAAGCAACTGTTACCATGATGTAAAAGAAGGTTTTACTTCACTAAAATTCTGCAACATTTTAAAAAATTAAATTTCATTTCAGAGAGAATTGATCCATTCTTCTATTATAAAATATCATGAGATTATGACATCATGTGTTCTAGAAAATGTCTGCACATCTCAGAGCCTGGCATTGGAGTGGAGACAAAATCATGGTAGTATCATAATGTAAAGAATCTTACAGGTATAAACTAGAGTCCAGGGAAACAAAGGCCTTTCAGTGCCATTCTTAATTTTTTCTTTTGAGATAGGCCATATTAAGAAAAATGTCTGAACAAGTTTCTGGGGTTGGTCCTCAGATCCCTGAGAAAGATTTCTGCTGTAAATATAATGTTCTGAAGCAAAAAATTAGTAAATCATTGGGAAAAGTGCAGACACCTTTGTCCTTGATTCATATGATCTGATGTATTAGCCCATTTTGTGTTTCTACAATAGAATACATGGAACTGGGTGATTAATAAAGAAAATGCAGTTTATTGGCTTACAGTTTTTGAGGTTGAGAAGTCCAAAGTCTATCTGGTGGCGGTGACAGTGACCCAGGGGTCTCACATTGCAAGAGTGTGGAAGCAGAGAGAGCAGAGAGAGAAAGACAGACTCTCCTCTTCTTTTAAAGCCCTCAGAACCACGCCCCTGACCACCATTTTTAATCCATTCACTATTGCATGGTCCTACAATCCAATCACCTCTTCAAGGCTCCACCTTTCAATTACCATAATAGGATTTCCCACCCTCTTAACACTGACAGTGGGGGCTAAGTTTCTAATACATAAAACTTGGGAGACAATTCAAGCCTCAGTGAATTTTGGGGGGACATAATTCAGTCCACTACATCTGTATTCTATAGTTTTTAATGAATATTATTCCTTTTGGCGTCAAAAAGTCCATCTTTTGATTTCATATTTCATAGATTTCCTTATTTCACTTTGATAACTTGGATTCCAAGTAAGGCCTATCTATAGCAGGGTTTATAATTAAAGACAAAGGGATTCATATCCTTCTATGTGGACCACTTTTGTCAGGACATCACTACTTTGTGATATGAGGAAGAGTATTACCAGTCTGGGTTGGGATATTTATTTCAATAGTGTCATAGGAATACTCTTCTCCTAAGTAACATCTGGATTGAAACTATGCCTGAAGCTTAAAGTAACGTTACATAATTTATACTCAGTTACCATAAAGCAATTGCTGAAAAAATTGATCTAGTGATTTGGAGGGCAAGAAAGTAATCTCCACATGGCTGATTTCCGTTTCAGTGGTTGCATTTTAGGTATCACAAATCACTACATTGTATATCATGAATATTTATTTTAGAGATGAGATTACTAAAAATTTCACTAACTTTCTGAAGTGACATAATCATGTATCATGATGCATTACCTAGGAGTTGCACTTTAACTCTAACCACAGTACCAACCACAACCCACACGATTAACTTTCAGCCCTGTGAAATAGCATAGCCTAAGAGTCCTGTAGGGCAAGTGCATTCTTGGGACCTTCTGTACTTTGGTAACAGGAGTCAGAAGCTTAGAACACAGAGATAGTTCAGATTCAAACCCTAGTGTGTCAGATCTTAATTACATCAGCTTTCCATATCAATGTTACTCTTAGTTTAACAGCAAACAGAAGAGACCCCATGCAGGGATAGATCCTAATATCTCTACAGAGACAATGCATATTTTAGTAAGCAAATTGTACTATTTCTTATACTTTTTGACATTATCCAATCCTTGTCATTAGAGTGAAGATGAAGGGCATAGGAAGGAGGAATTTTTCTCTCTCCTCCTTCTGTACAAGTGTTTTCCTAAAACACGTACTTGCAAATCACTTCTTTGGGACTTCATCTGACTCACTGAATTTCCAAATGTCTTTCTGGTAACACACTGCAACTCATGTCAGTATGTAAACACATTCTAAATGGCCATTAGACTGTGAAAGGAAACTAAAGAAATAAAGTATTCTATTTACCTATGTTTATCTGGGTGACTGTCTTACCTTTATTTTATAGATAAAGAACTTGAGACCTATTGATACTAAATTACATGCCCAAGGTCAAAATTTTAGTTACTGGTGGAGGAGGAATAAGTATTCACTACTATATTGCTTTTGCTACCTATCTACTTTTGTGTTTTATTAAGCACAACATAATGATCAAGGCCAGGAATGAATATTTCATCTGCTCGAGGCAAATTGTGACTACATATAATGAAGGAACAAGGAACTCAGGAGCTACGATCTCCATTGTCAGAGTCATCCCCAAAATGGAGATATAGCATAATATACAGCATTATGCCTGCCTGGTACCTAGGAATTCATGTAATGGTGGAATCGAATGGTAATAAGTTAAGCAAAATGGTGTCTATATGAGGAGACTCTGCCCAAGGCTGAAGGCACACAAATACTTGTTGTGACAACTATTTTGATAGATACAACAGTAGGCCACCAAAGAAGAAAAATCTGTCCTAACAGCAAGCAAAGTCATACATTAACAGCTTCTAGAAAAGGGCAATAATTCAAGCTGAACCCAAGCAAGGCCTAGTTCATGAGCTGGATCAGTTATTAACCTTCCTACTTTCATAAGCTATGAAAAACACCTATTTTCATACTCTCATGAATCTACAAATAAATAACAACCATGTCAATCCATTAGAAAGTTTTGGGCTTGTCGGGTTAGGGCCATTTCTATGCCAATTGTAAAGCTGGGGACTTCATAACTAAAGCCAAAATATTTCATTTTTTAGTTATACTAAGTTTCCATTTGTATTGTCAGGGCTAGGGCTCAGACCCTACAAACCCATTGTACAGACTGCGTCACAGACTCCTCACATGCAGGCCCACACTAGCTAATTGGGAAAAATCCTGGGAGCCATTTGCAGATGACATGAGCTCAGTCCTCAGCAGTAGTGGTAGCAGCTTAGAGCAGCAGTAGCAGCAGAAGCAGTGGCAGTGGCCTCTTGAGGGATCCTGGGGGCACTGGCAGCAACAGCCTTGAGCAGCAGTAGTAGCCTCCATGTGGTCCCCCTGGGGGCATCCCAGGGGTGGGGGCACCGTGGATCAGAGCCACTCATCCTTTATATTTAAGTCCATAACCAAGGAACACCTGGGCACATGTGCATATTTAAATCAAATGCACAGCAAGATTCTGAACATCTGAGGGGCCCTGACCATTTTCCTGTATTTTCCCTACAGGGCTAAAAAACTCTAGGAAGGAGAATTTTCATTTGTTCGTTTCAATTATGGAGAAGTTAAACTTATTTGTGAGCACTGGTAGGGGCCTTAAATGTGTCTGCAGACTAAATTCACTCCAACTAGATGGTTAAAAAACTTTAGACTGAAAATTTAGTTTAATAATAATCCCATAGTTATAGTAGTTATGAAAAACAAGCAGAAGCAGAAGCACCATCAAATCTGTCTGGATGAACTTATCTTCAACCCAAGCCTCCAGAATTCCAACAGATAAATTTTCAAAAAATATGACTCCCAGCAAGAAATAAAAAAGAAAAAAAAAAATCTCTCCCTGTCCCACACACAAACACACACAGACACACACACAGAAAAAAAGATATCAGAGTTTAGCTAAATGTTTAGCAGCTGATCTGACTCTTAATCAACCCGGAAATGCTGGGAATATATGTATCCCTGGATTTTCTTCCTGTTTCCAGGTTCTCAGAAATGATTTAATCTAGATGAATGTGGACTGTAAACTTGTTCATGCTGTAATAAGCAGACTGTACCTGCTCATCAAAATCATTTAATGCGATAAGCACATTCTAAAAAATAGGTGAGGAATGGAGGAGACAGCTTGCTTAAGGGAAGTGGTCCATATTCACATCAACCTTATTTATCACAGCTGACTTCGCTCTATGCAGTTCCTAGGCCTGCAAGTTGTGCTTGCAATTTTGTGAGTTATCTAAATGCATTTTGACTGTGTTGAATTACCTGTATTGTACCTTTTAAAATTCAATGAATTGTTATGGAAATCAGTTGTGTTTGTGAATCTTTCTCTTTCTTCTGCTCTCTTTCTCTACTTTCTCCTTTCTCTTTATCTCTCTTTTATTGTGACGTAGCTGACATAGAATAATATACACAAATATTAAATACACAGCTCTTAACATGCACAAATATTAATTAAATAATGTTAATAATAAATTACTAATATTAATAAAATAATATGCATGACTATTAGCTGTATGCTTGCTTATTTAATTTTTATTGATATACACAGAAATTTATGAACTTATTTTGTTAAACGTTATAATTAATTACTTTTATTATTTACTTTGATGCTCAAATGGCCCCAAATTTGTTAAATAAAAGCTTTGTATTCTCTAGAGACGCTCC
>NW_007737243.1:0-5575 GCF_000696425.1 Galeopterus variegatus | reverse complement strand
TAAAATAATATGCATGACTATTAGCTGTATGCTTGCTTATTTAATTTTTATTGATATACACAGAAATTTATGAACTTATTTTGTTAAACGTTATAATTAATTACTTTTATTATTTACTTTGATGCTCAAATGGCCCCAAATTTGTTAAATAAAAGCTTTGTATTCTCTAGAGACGCTCCTTTTATACATTGAGCAATTCATTGCTTTCTATTACAAAATAATATTGCAAGTTCATCAGGTACTTTCCTTGCCCCTGCCCTGAATTATTTTTTAACCAATTAGTTTTGGCCCTTTAAGTAGATCTGGGCAAGGATTTCTAGTACCTTTCAACACTTTGAGCAGACAGAAAATATATACATGTTTTCTATACACATATACACATATTTTCTATAGACATATAAATAAAATATAACCTATAAAACATTCAGTTTTTGCAATTATCACACAGAAGAAAGTGAAGCATTGAAGATATAAGTAGAAAGTATGCGAATAAAAATGCTCAGGATGATCCAAAAAATAATTTATTTAAAAAATGCATTGAATTAAAAAATATATATATATCTATGCTCTCTCTCTATATGTGTGTGTGTGTGTGTGTGTGTGTGTATATATAAATATATATATATATATATATATATGCATATATATATATATACACATATATATATGAGTTAAACAGCAGATTAAAATTAGCTGAAAATACAATCAGTAAACTGAGAGATAGTCCTGTATGGAACACATAGAAACAAAGAGATAGGAAATAAGAAGTAGAGGTCTATAGCCAAGAATAAAAATTGAGAACATCAAACATGTGTCTGGTTGTGCTGGTAGAAGAAGAAATTTGGAATGTAGACATTTCCATGTTTGAATAGATAATAGCTGAAATCTTTAAAAATCAATAAATAATCTCTCTTCACATATTCAGAAAATTAGAAAACTGCCCAACGGGATAGATCAAAAGAAGTTCACAAGGGCCGGCCCGGTGGCGCACTGCTACAGTGCGCTGCTTGGGAGTGTGGCGGCGCTCCCGCCGAGGGTTCGGATCCCATGTACAGACCGGCCGCTCACTGGCTGAGTGAGGTACAGGAGCAACACCAAGGGTTGCGATCCCGTTGCCGGTCCCGGTCCGGTACGGGCGCGACACTGAGGGTTGCGATCCGTTGCCGGTCACGAAAAAAGACAGAAAGGAAAAAAAAAAAAGAAGTTCACAAGAAAAACAAAAATAAAATGTGGAATAAGAGCATATCCAGGTGAAAGAATGACTGTGTTAAAAGTAAATAAAAAATAACCAGATTATCTTCAATATAATTGTAACGGCAAGAAACTTCTAAATACTAAATACCAACATTGGAAGCCAAAGGACAGTAGAACAATAAATTATCAGAAGAGTAATTATATTCTAATACTCAATATACAAATAGACTTATAACTATATACCATTCACATATCCTTGAGGACAAAATAAAAGTACATTCTGTCAAATAAAATCTGTATTAATTAGATGGAAAGTGATGTCAGATTGTAAAGAAAGAAAGGGCAAATTTTGAGCAAAGAAATTGATAAATACTGGATAAATTTATTTATTTTTTATTTTTTTGTCCTTTTTTTGACAGGCATATGAAAAAATGCGCCACATCACTGATTACCAGGGAAATGTAAATCAAAACCATTTTGATATAACATCTCACCCCAGTTAGACCTATTAGCAAAAAGACAGAAAAGCAAATGCCAGCGAGGATGCAAAGGGGAAACCTTCTGCACTGTTAGTGGGAATGCAAATTAGTGCAGTCATTATGGAGAACAGTATGTAGGTTCCATAAATTGTGTAATCCAACAATCCCTGTACTCGGTATATATCCAAAGGAATGGAAATCATCATGTTGAAGGGATACTTGCACTCCCACGTTTATCTCAGCTCTATTTAAAATAGCCAGGCTATGGAACCAACTTAAATGTCCATCAATGAATGACTGCATACCTAAATAAATTAATAATAAGTAGCCATGTTACTCCATTTCTGTTGCTTATAACAGAATACCTGAAACTGGTTAATTTAAAAAGAAGTAAAATTTATCTCTAACAGTTTGGAGGCTGGAAATGCAACATCCAGGGAACACATCTGATGAGGGCTGCCTCCTTGGCTTTGACTCTCTACAGTGACACAGGGTGTTACATGGCAAGAATGGCCTGTACAAGAGAGCTAACCTTGCTAGCTCTCCTTATAAAGCCATCAGAACCATGCCCATGATAACTCATTACTTCATGAACGGATTAATCCATTCGCAAGGACACAGCCCTCATAATCCAAACACTTTTCAAAGTATACTCTTTTCAAATACCATAATTGGATTCTCCACTTTCTTAACACTGTTATAATGCAGATCAAGTTTTCAATACATGAACTTTTGGGAGACACATTTGACCCATAGCATGTCAGATTGTAAAGAATGAAAGTGCAAATTTTGAGCAAAGAAGTTGATAAATATATGAATAAATTTAACTGCAAGTAACATTATAAAGCAATAAAAAATATGTATTTTAAGGTTAAAAACAGGATAAAAATAAAATATGACAATAAAAACATGTGAGTAATTTGTAATGTTCCTTACATTTTAAAAAAGATAAATATAGAAAATAACACTAAAATAAAATATTGTATTAGCAAAATATAATAAACATATTAGGAGAAAATGAATTTTAAATCAAACATTTAGCAAAGTCTAATTTGTGGATAACTAAAGAAAAAAAGGATGAATGATATATACAACTTATGATACATCTTTTGCAAAGAAACACAAAAAAATAGTCCATTCAAAGGAACAAAATACATTTCCAGAAACAAACACTAAAGAAACTCAGATCTTGAAATTACCTGATGAATATTTAAAATTACAGTCTTAACTATGCTTACTGAGCTAAAGGAGAACACAAACAACCAAAAAATAAAAATAAAAAACAAAATCAGGAAAATTATATATGAACAAAATGAGAAGATCGACAAAGAAACAGAAATTAGTTTAAAAGAACCAAATAGGAATTCTGGAGCTGATCTGTACAATAATTGAACTAAAGAATTCACTATATGTATTTATCAGCAGACTTGATCAGGAAGAAGAAAGGTTCAGCACACTTGATGATGGGTCATTTGGAATTATCAAGTCATAAGAACAAAAACAAAAACAATAAATGAAGAAAAGCAAATACAGACTAAGAGACATATGGGACACCATCAAGTAGGCCAAATATGCATTGTTGAAATCCTAGAAAGAGACAGAAAAATAAAAACCATAGAACTTATTCAAATAAACAACGGTATAAGTGTTCCAAATTTGAGAAAAGTCATAGATATACAAATTCAAAAAGCTCATTGAACTCCAAGTAGAATAAATCTAAAAAACTAACAATTAGACACGTTATAATCAAACTGTCAAAAGACAGAGACGTTTATTTCCAGTCTTACTGAAGTAAGATTGACAAGTAAAAATAAATGTATATATTTAAACTACACAACATGATGTATTTATAGACATATACATTGTAAAATGATTACTACAATCAAGCTAATTAATGTAGCAACTATCTCACAGTTAACTCTGTGAGTGTATGTGTGTGTGTGGTAAGAAAACTTCATATCGACTCCTGTAGCTAATTTCAAGTATACAATATATTATTAATATAGTCATCATATTATATATTAGGTCAGGTCTCCATAAAGTATTCATGTTATAACTGAAAATTTATACACGTCAACCAATTCTTCTCATTTCCCCCATGTCCCAGCCCCAGGTTACTACCATTCTACTTTCTGTTTCTATGAATTTGATTGATTTTTTTAGATTCTACATAAATACAATTATGCAGTATTTGTCTTTCTGTGTCTGGCTATTTCCCCAAGTATAATGTCCTCCAGGTTTATTCATATTGTCACAAATGGCAGAATTTTCTTCTGCCATTTTTTAAAGCTCAACAATATTCCATTTCATCTATATACCCCAACTTCCCCATCCATTCATCCATCAATATATACTTAAGTTGTTTCTGTATCTTGGCTACTGTGAATAATGTTGCAATAAACATGGGAGTGAAAGTATCTCTTCAAAATAGTGATTTTATTTCCTTTAGATATATACTAAGAAGTGGAATTGTTGGCTCACATGGTAGTTCTATTTTTAACTTTTCAAGGAGCATTCATACTTTCCACAATGGCTGTATCAGTTTACATTCCCATGGATGACATATAAGAAGTCACTTTTCTCTACATTCCCTTATAACCCTTTGTTATTATTATTATTATTATTATTATTATTATTATTATTTTACTTTTTGGTAATAGCCATTCTAACAAGTATGAGGTGATAACACATGATGGTTTTGATTTGCCTTTGTATATCTTCTTTGGAAAAAATGTCTACTCAGCTTCTTTGCACATTTTTTGTTTGAGATATTTGGGAGGGGTTGTTTGTTTTGTTTTGTTTTGTTTTTTGTTTTTTCCGTACTGACTTGAGTTCCCTATATATTTGGATATTAACCCCTCATTGGCTATATGATATGCAAGTATGTTCTCTCAACCAGTACACTGCCTTTTCATTTTTTGATTATTTCCTTTGCTATACAGACTTCTTAATTTGATGTAGTTCCCTTGTTTTGTTTTGTTACTGTTTGTTTTACTTTTATTGCTTATATTTTTGATGTCAAACAAAAAATCATTGCTAAGACCAATGTCAAGGAGCATTTTCTGTATGATTTCCTGTACGAGTGTTATACTTTTAGGTCTTACATTTAAGTCTTTAGTCCATTTTGAGTTGATTTTTGTGTACACTGTAACACACTCTTTTGCATATAGATAACCAGTTTTCCCAACATTTATTGAAGAGACAATCCTTTCTCCATTGTGTATGCTTTGTCAAAGATCAGACAATGACCATCTATGTGTGTATTTATTTCTGGGCTCTTTATTCTTTTCCATTAGTCTGCATGTCTGTTTTTATGCCAGTAACACACTATTGCAATTACAATAGTTTTGTATTGTAATTTGAAATCAGAAAGTGTGATGCTTCAGCTTTGTTCTTTTGAAGCTGTGTTATCAGGCAAATAGATGTTTATAGGTACATCTCCCTGATAACTTGCCCTTCTTCATCATCACTCTGAAACATCCTACTTTAACTTATGGAAACTCTTTATCCTGAAGTCTGTTTTTGTCTAATACAAAAATAGCTATTACGACCTTCTTTTACTGTTTGTTTTTCCACATATATAATTTTATTTTTTTAATTTTTTTTCGTTAAATTTTTATTTTGTCAATATACAATGTATATGATTATTATGGCCCATCACCGACACCTCCTTCCCTCCTCCCTCTCTCCCCTCCCCCCCAAGAATGTCCTTTCCGTTTGCTTGTTGTAACAACTTCATAAAAGTATAGTTGTTATATCTACTTCCCCACCCCAACCCCCGGTTTTTTGTGTGTGTGTGTGTACGTGGGTGAATTAATTTGTTTATTTTTTAGCTCCCACAAATGAGTGACAACATGTGGTATTTCTTTTTCTCTGCCTGACTCGTTTCACTCAATATTATT
>NW_007737242.1:54615-55266 GCF_000696425.1 Galeopterus variegatus | reverse complement strand
ATTTTTTTTTTTTTTTTTTTTTTTAACCGATAAGGGGATCGTAACCCTCGGTATTGTGTTGTCTGCACCACGTTCAGTCAGTGAGCACACCAGCCATCCCTATATAGGATCTGAACTCTCGGCCTCCATGTTACCAGCGCTGCACTCTCCCGAGTGAGCCACAGGGATGGCCCCAACTCTTGAATTCTTGGTAAGAGGTTTTGCCCCTGAATACCAAAAGCTGTTGGGTTTCCCATTCTGGAACATCATGGGGAGCGAAGACCTCATTTCCTGTTGTCTTAACTTAATAACTAATTTTTTTTTCCTTTTTGTCTTTTTTCATGACCGGTAACAGGATCGCAACCCTCGGTGTCGCACCCATACTGTGACCAGCAATGGGATCGCAACCCTCGGTGTCACGCCCGCACCGCACTCAACCAGTGAGCGGACTGGTCTCTATATGGGATCCGAATCCTCGGCGGGAGCGCCGCTGTGCTCCCAAGCACCGCACTCTACCGAGTGCGCCACTGGGCCAGCCCCTTAATAACTAATTTTAAATAAACATTTACCTTTTCTCTGAGATCTGGTGCTTAAAACTTACATTCCACCACGCATATCTGTGATGGTTACAATGCATTTGCTGCAGCTTGTATTAAAGGTCAATGGGCAAAA
>NW_007737242.1:52385-53187 GCF_000696425.1 Galeopterus variegatus | reverse complement strand
ATAAAGTGGAACTTCTCTGGTGAACTGTCAGCCCGGGTCTCGCGTGCTTCCTTCATCCATCTGCCCTTTCACTGGCAATAGGGATACAGTATTTTTTAAAGCAATAACTGTATATTTTAGAATAAAATAGGTAATTTCTTCCTAAAGTCTTAAAATGATTGTTTTTGGATAATTGTCTTCCCTCCCCACTTAAATATCTATAAGTTAGTGATTTGTGCCTAATATATGCTTGAAAAAAAAAAATATATATGTATATATAAATTAGCACCATTTCTTTTGAATAGTACATTTTCATTTTAAATTTCTCTGTAAAATTATGAGAAACTTGCACATGTGTCTGTGTGTGTGTGTGTGTGTGTGTGTGTGTGTGTGTTTCAGGGGGGTGATTAGCAGCATAGACCAAACTAATATCTACATCCTTGCTACATAAAATACTGTCTATGGATGTAGTGCTGATCTCCGGCCGTTGCTGTATTCTGCAGCCTCTTTCTTCACCTTGTGGTCCAGTTTCCTGGTACACCATTGTTTTCTTTAAATACCAAATGCCAATATAATCAATTCACCAGAAGAGATACTATTCTCATTGTAGTTCAGTGAATTGTCTACATGAAAAAAAAGTAGGAAATGTAAGCAACTTGGACACTTGAGACATACCACAGCACACACTACACAAACCATAAAATCTGGATGTTTTGCAACACAGAAGAAATGAAAGAGCAGGAGAGAGTCAAATAAAATAAACGCATTGACCTTCTGGTAGTATCTGCATGTAACGATTTCAGATCTAGTTACCCGTGAATCC
>NW_007737242.1:50069-51533 GCF_000696425.1 Galeopterus variegatus | reverse complement strand
GAGTGCAGCAGGAGAGATGAGGTTGGTTTCTTTCTTGAGCAGGGCAGAATCTTCTCTGCACAGAGACTGTTACAGGCAGTTGTGGACCCCTTAGGACATGCAGGGCAAGGGAATAGGTTTAGAGGTATGTTCCACCTGCTCTAACTCTCTTTCCACCTCATTGCCGTTACATTTTGTTTTCTTGGCTAAATATATTGGAACACATAGCAGTTGGGTATTAATGATGTCTTCCTGCCCATTTACTGCCCACCTACAATGTTGCAAGGTCTTAATACATTGTTATGACTACACCATAGAAACAATGAGAAATGTGTTTGTGAGGGTTCCTGGTACTCTGGAAAGTAAAACAAATTCATGCAGCTATGTCAGAATACATAAATTATTATCCAGGCATGTCTCAGATGAAATGAGAAATAATTGTCTCATTTAGGAGGTTTTATGAAAACAAAATATATTTAAGATTTCATTCACACTTGTATATTAAAGGTAGAATTTTAAAATTTGATAAAAGCAACAAAGATGTGGAACTACAATATAACTTGAAGGCATGTTGGAAAAATTATTCTAAATGGCTACAGACTGTAAGTTGGGAAAGAAAAGGGACTATTACTAGACTTGTTACCAATGGATGTACACTTGACGTCTATTCAGGAATGTCATGGTATGTATAAATGTGATTAAATGTCTAGCAATTCTCATACAAAATTTCATCATCTAGAATGGGTTTGGCCAACAAGAAACACTGAGATCCTAAATATCTTGGCATAAAAACAGCACTGTCATATAGAAAGTCCCTGGACAGCAGTGTCACCCTCCAGAGTAAATGTCACAGATTACCACAGGCAGTAGTGTGTTGGTAAATGTTTAATATCAGTAAATAAAAAAAGTAGGTGTGCATATAGATATGTACACACACATAAGTTTACTCTAAACTTGACTGTAACAAAAATATGTAACAAATAATTTATAAATAATAAAATACACAATATTCTTTTAAATTTTATATATTAAACTGGATATCACAGAATGCTTCTATTGATTTTTGAAAAAGGTCTTGTTTCCACAGCCAGCTTGACAACTAAGTGTAGCTCTGACATAAATGGTTAAAATTTTAATTAACCAGTAAGGTGAAAGTGAAACAAAAACATATATGATGAGCTTCACTAGTTCACCAGCACGAGACTTCTTTTCTGAATTGAAAAATACTTTTGAATGCTAGGAAAACATTCTCTGAATTTTTTTGTGCTATTCATAATGGCTACAGACAAAACACAATTTGAAGTTTAATCTGCATTATTGATTATTGAAAGTTTTTCAACACTTTGTTATGTTTAGTCTATCCGCAAAGCAACAAATCAAGCTGTGATTCATAGAACTGGCTTATTTCCGTGGTATAGATTCTCCCACCATAGCTGATGTCAAGCTACAAACATGACTTTACTGAGCACAGAGATGGGGAGAGAC
>NW_007737242.1:47462-48990 GCF_000696425.1 Galeopterus variegatus | reverse complement strand
ACATCATGGGGAGCGAAGACCTCATTTCCTGTTGTCTTAACTTAATAACTAATTTTTTTTTTCCTTTTTGTCTTTTTTCGTGACCGGTAACTGGATCGCAATCCTCGGTGTCGCGCCCATACTGTGACCGGCAATGGGATTGCAACCCTCGGTGTCGCGCCCGCACTGGCTCAACCAGTGAGTGGACCGGTCTCTATATGGGATCTGAACCCTCGGCAGGAGCGCCGCTGCGCTCCCAAGCACCACACTCTACCGAGTGCGCCACCGGGCCGGCCCCTTAATAACTAATTTTAAATAAACATTTACCTTTTCTCTGAGATCTGGTGCTTAAAANCACCAGGATTGGCTATTGCCTAATCATACCTCCTCCCAAAACACCCCTACAGTACACCCTGGGGATTTAGTATTCTACACCTCCCCAGAGCCACAAAGTCCTTTAACTCCTAAGTGGGAAGGCCCTTGGCCAGTCATTCTTTGCACTGCCAAGCTTTCCCTACCAAACAACCAAGTAACTCCATGGATCCATATTTCAAGCTTTCCCTACCAAACAACCAAGTAACTCCATGGATCCATATTTCTAGGTTACCTCACCAACGGATCCCACAGAAACTACGCGTACCCTGCAAGTTCAAGACACACCCTTTCAAGAAACTGAAACTTTTGCCTGCACTCCTCATCCCTCTAACCCCCTCAAACTCCATCTATCCCGACTCCCAAGTCTCCCTCCATTACAGGAACAATGACCACTCCCGTTAACGTTATCCTGTTTCTCTTACTGTACCTAGTAGGTGCCTCTAAATCCCCGTACGTTTGGCGGTTCACGGTGCGAGAAACTTATACAGGGGAGCAAGGTAAAACCACCAAACTACTCCCTTCCATGGCAGACTGTTCTCCAGCTGGATGCCAAAGTCTCGTTTCCATCCCCCTTACAGGGAGTAAACTAATCCCTCAAGCCTCCTACCCATATCTATGTTTTCTTTTTGCTCAAACCAAAGATTATTGTCACTGGTGGCCGAAAACTTATGGGGGGTGCCCATACTGGTTGTGTCGGTATCATGATCCAAAGGTGCCCAAAGAAACCAAATCTTTCGGCGGGTTGGGAGCAGGTGGGATGGGTACACATTCCAATTATTCATTAATGACTCCTGGGACTCCAGGTGGGCTGGGGCAGTTGTTTGATCTTTCTGCTGCAGTGCCTTGGTCAATTCTCGCCCTTGCGGACAATTTAAAATCACCTGCACATATGTCCCCATAAAAAATCACGTTTCCTTATCTGCTACACATACTCACATTTCTCAACAAGAAAAAACCCTTTCCTGGGCCGGCCCGGTGGCGCACTGCTACAGTGCGCCGCTTGGGAAGCATGGCAGGCGCTCCCGCTGAGGGTTCGGATCCCACATACAGACCGGTTCCGCTCACTGGCTGAGCGAGGCGTGGGAGCAACACCGAGGGTTGCGATCCCGTTGCCGGTCCCGGTCCAGTACGGGTGCGACACTGAGGGTTGCGATCCGTTGCCGGACACGAAAAA
>NW_007737242.1:26179-46486 GCF_000696425.1 Galeopterus variegatus | reverse complement strand
TTACCGGTCACAAAAAAGACAAAACAAAAAAAAAAAAAAAAAGAAGAAGAAAGGGTTATTTAATAGGGATTTTTGACTTTTAGGTACAACTGTATCTCAGGATTACCATAGTACTTTGTACCATGATCTATGGATACATAGTAACAGGTTAATAGGTGGATAATATAACTCAAACAATGTAAGCAAAAACTTGTTAAAGAGAAAGGTGATAAGAAGGAGATATTAAGAGAGACCCCTTGGTCTTCAATTAGTTTGCTGCTTTAAAATGTGGTCTATTAACAGAAAAACTGAGGTATAGTAAGACCAACAGATCAGGAAAAAATCACCATTGAAAAGAGAGTTTATTACTCACAGTTCACAAGAGAAGGGGGCACACTACGCCACATGAGGCTGCACAGGGAAATACTGGGGTCTGTCAGGATGTCATGGGGGGACTTTGGGTAGGAGCCTTTCCTGTGATTTCTGAGGAAAGAACAGGTGAGGAAGGGCAAGCTGGCTTTGGATTGGCTAATTGAATAATTTCAGTGTGCTCTGGGATGTATGGGCTATCCCTAATAACTGGCACCTGGTCCTCAGGTGATTAGGGAAGGTGGTTAGTGGCCTGGAGTGTGAGAGCCCAGTAGACAAGGTGGTTGGAGTGTGGACTTTGTATTGACTGGCTTATATTTGAAAAATGCACTTCTGGGAGGAGGTCTCCTCCCTAGAAGGTGGGGAGGGACATAATGAAGGGGACAGGGAGCTCAGCAAGGTGACTCAGGAATATTAGTTGGGGTGTAGGACAAGGTGTGTTGTGTTTGGTATATGTATGTAGGACAGATGTTAAAGTGTTTAGTTTACAGAAGTTAGATACATGGTTAATAGAGCTGACCAAGTTCCAAATGTTCCCAGTAGAATACTGAGCTTCTGTTGAGTGCCTAGAACTTCTAGTTTGCCTGTCCGTAAATTTGGGTGAAGATTTAACGTTTACCTTATGTCTATCCACAGCAAATATCAGATTTCTTTTGCAAAATTTACATAAAAACCAAACAAATGGTGAGAGAGAAGGAAGTGAAAAGTAAACAGAATTATTTTAGCCTTGCAAATAGGGGTATCAGCATGTTTTCATGTCTTGCCTAGGTTCAAATTCTAAGGACTAAAACTAACCTAGAAAGGGTTATTTAGGGCCCACCCCGTGGCTCACTTGGGAGAGTGAGGCGCTGGGAGTGCAGTGTCGCTCCTGTCCCGGGTTCGGATCCTATATAGGGATAGCCAGTGCGCTCACTGGCTGAGCGTGGTGTGGATCTAAAACTAACCTAGAAAGGGTTATTTAGGGCCCACCCCGTGGCTCACTTGGGAGAGTGAGGTGCTGGGAGTGCAGCGTCGCTCCTGTCCCGGGTTCGGATCCTATATAGGGATAGCCGGTGCGCTCACTGGCTGAGCGTGGCGTGGGCAACACCAGGCCAAGGTTGCGATCCCCTTACCGGTCACAAAAAAGACAAAAAAAAAAAAAAAGAAGAAAGGGTTATTTAATAGGGTTTTTTGACTTTTAGGTACAACTGTATCTCAGGATTACCATAGTACTTTGTACCATGATCTATGGATACATAGTAACAGGTTAATAGGTGGATAATATAACTCAAACAATTTAAGCAAAAACTTGTTAAAGAGAAAGGTGATAAGAAGGAGATATTAAGAGAGACCCCTTGGTCTTCAATTAGTTTGCTGCTTTAAAATGTGGTCTATTAACAGAAAAACTGAGGTATAGTAAGACCAACAGATCAGGAAAAAATCACCATTGAAAAGATAGTTTATTACTCACAGTTCACAAGAGAAGGGGGCACACTACGCCACATGAGGCTGCACAGGGAAATACTGGGGTCTGTCAGGATGTCATGGGGGGACTTTGGGCAGGAGCCTTTCCTGTGATTTCTGAGGAAAGAACAGGTGAGGAAGGGCAAGCTGGCTTTGGATTGGCTAGTTGAATAATTTCCGCCACATGAGGCTGCACAGGGAAATACTGGGGTCTGTCAGGATGTCATGGGGGGACTTTGGGTAGGAGCCTTTCCTGTGATTTCTGAGGAAAGAACAGGTGAGGAAGGGCAAGCTGGCTTTGGATTGGCTAATTGAATAATTTCAGTGTGCTCTGGGATGTATGGGCTATCCCTAATAACTGGCACCTGGTCCTCAGGTGATTAGGGAAGGTGGTTAGTGGCCTGGAGTGTGAGAGCCCAGTAGACAAGGTGGTTGGAGTGTGGACTTTGTATTGACTGGCTTATATTTGAAAAATGCACTTCTGGGAGGAGGTCTCCTCCCTAGAAGGTGGGGAGGGACATAATGAAGGGGACAGGGAGCTCAGCAAGGTGACTCAGGAATATTAGTTGGGGTGTAGGACAAGGTGTGTTGTGTTTGGTATATGTATGTAGGACAGATGTTAAAGTGTTTAGTTTACAGAAGTTAGATACATGGTTAATAGAGCTGACCAAGTTCCAAATGTTCCCAGTAGAATACTGAGCTTCTGTTGAGTGCCTAGAACTTCTAGTTTGCCTGTCCGTAAATTTGGGTGAAGATTTAACGTTTACCTTATGTGAGATAAAAAGAAAATTCATGGAGTAGCAGTTTATATAACACTCTAGAGCCTTGTGGTAAAAAGTGCAAAACAGATTCAGTGTTTAAAATAGCAACAGCAAGCAAACAGCACAGACGCATGGCAGAGGTTAATTCCATAAGCCAAAAAGCTAATGTTTTGAGTGAAAAGGGGGAAAAAATCATACATTTGTACTTGCAGTTGTAAACAAGAAGGCATGCTGGGTAGGTAGCCTGAAGCCAGTGGAATTAGAAAAATCCTTTCTGAGATTTTCCTTTCCATTATTTATAGGCTAGAGAAGATTCATTGTTTGCAAAACAACAGGGCAACTCTTTTTCTACATCCATTGACACAGGAAAATCTTCTAATAGAAGATTTATTTGAAATCTTGTAGTGATTATTTTCCCTATATCTGGACATTTTGAATATAAAAAAGTCAAATGACATAAAATATTATACTTGGTACTAAATCAACATTAAAAGGGACCAGTATTCTGAATGGATTGGGTTAAAATTAGGAAAGGGAAGAGAATTTTTAATAATACATAAAAGATCTAATTAGTGGAAAATTTAATTGTTTAAGTAATGATTTAAGATAGGTGTGGATTTTTATTTTTAGCTAAGATCAAACAAGTATTACTGATAAAGGTTTTGCTCATTTATCACATGGGCTCTCTGTTAAGGTAAAGCTGACATTAGGAGAATTTAAGAGTGGAGTGCGAGGATTGAAAGTGTTCACTGGGACACGAGCATGCTCCTCTCACTAGTGATCAATGAAAAAACTGAAATTTCACCAGCAACCTCTAGGTTTAGAGAAAACATGAGGCGTGTTGGATCTGTTGTACAAGGACATTTTGTATTAGTGGGTTGCTGTTCATTTACTGATACAGCAATTCTCACCTCCAGGAAAATCCTCTATTTACTCTTTTTTTGTTAATGTTGTATGTACTTAATATGCACAACCTGATGTTTTGATATATATACATATACACACACACAGTCAAGAGATTACTATGGTCAAGTATGTTAGCATGTTCATCACCTTTCTTTTTTTCTTCTTTCTTTTTCTTTCTTTTTTTCTCTTTCTCTCTTTCTTCATTCTTTCCTTCTTTCTGTTGAGAGTACCTAAAATATACTTTCTTGGCAAATGTCCTGTATACAATACAATATTATTAGCTCTAGCCCTCATGCTGTCCATTAGATCTGTAGACTTATTCATCCAACTTGCTTCTGTTGGAAACTGACTATTTATTATTATGTAAGATTAACACTTTTTTATTTAAAGATATTTTTAAAAATTTGTACTAATCCCGTTTTATTTATTTATTTACTTATTTATTTATATTGAAACATAGGTGATCGTACCTATCTGTAGGGTGCAGAGTTGAATATCAATATCTGCGTGTAATATGTGACACTCAGCATTACACATTGTAATCATTTTTTGTGGCACTTTACCACAAAAAATGTGGGATCTGTTGGTATTTGACTTTTTAAAAAAACAACTTGAGTAAGGCAAATAATCCCTTTCATCACTTGCTTATGCAAGAGTGGACTTGTGTTTTTCCTTTGGGAATATGGATTGTGTCATTTACACAGAACTTGTCTCTTCCCTGCCTTGTGTCCCCTTTGCTACCCCAGCTCTTGCAAGATGCACAACTGGCCCAAGGCTCTGGCTCTACACCTCTTTGTTCCTTCAATTCCTATTTCCTGCCATCTGTTCGTATGCCTGTATAGTTGCCTTCGAAAATGAGAAATCTTCATGAACTAATCATGGTCTTGACTTAGGCTGCTCTTTCCTCCCCATTTTCAGTGATTTGGGGTATCATTTGTTTTTTTACTGGTGACATATCTCCAGATTCACATTTTCACACCAGATCTTTCCTGGCTGTTAGAGTCCATATATATATATATATATATATATATATATATATATGCTTATATCTATATCTATATATATAGATTTTTTTTGCAAGATGTTTAATTCTAATTTTCCAGCTATTTCCTTACCATCTCAAGTGTACGAGGAAGATGGAGTTTTCTGGGGCTAAGTTTCTGGAGAGAATCCTCTTGCACATTGTTCGGATTTAAGACACTATTAGATGGATTCTGCCTGGATTCAGTAAGACCTCCCTTTCCTTCAGGGACTGATGGTAAAAGGGAAATGAAATTGTGCATGCATTATTTGCTGAGCCACTAATTGATGATTTGATGTAAGACTTTCACGAACTGAGCTGGAGCATGTTACTTAAGCTCAAAGCTGAAGTTTGAAATCCCTTTTTTTCCTAAACAAAACACAGCAGGGTAGAAGAAAAGAGGTAGAAAAAATAATAAGGTAAGCTTCAGGCAATTTACTTACCTAGACATGAATAGAAGAAATGGAAAAAAAATTACATTTTTAGTGTGATAACTCTACCCATTAAAACATATGGACACATCTGTATCCTGGAATCTGACCCAATCATATTGAAATTTTCTTCTCTTTGGGAGGAGAAAGAAGGGGATTCTTTGTCTTTCTATGCCATCTTCATGCCATCACTATCTCTCTCCCTCTCACACACACACATACACACACACATACATGTACACATACATATAAACAGACACATATTGCTTTAACCATCAGAATTGCTGCAGAAGAACAGCCATTGCCTGATAATGCACTTTAAAAATACCAGAGTGACTTTAAGCTTTTTAACAATTTTATCTTTCTGCATTCAAGCTGATATGGTCGCTAAATGCTCTCCCTCACTCTCGACATAGAAAAATAAATTTTGAATTTAGATCTGAAGATCACAGAGGTGATCAAAAACAGTTGCTTTTCTCTGCATATCTGTTTTAAGCTACAGCTCCTGAACTATTGCCGTTCTCATTTTTGTGACCTTCATCTCTTACACATATACCCCATTGTCCCTAAATGATTATTAGCTTGAAGAAATATTATAAGAATTAATTTTGTTTACCTCCTCTTTCATAATTTCACTCCCCTCATCACCAGCCTGCCAAGGTTCTCAAAAGTCATTCATATCATTTTGAAATATTCAATGCCCTGTTCCAAATTCGGTCTTCCTCTGCCTCCTTCCCTGCCCTCTTTTTACTTTATTTCCTTGATAGGCGCATGTGCTCTTATGTTTCCAAACCTTTATTATATCTTCTGTATTCGAAAGTAGACCTTTCCCTGGTGTCTCTGTTCTGAGTGACTCACTGTCTATCTATCCAGCCATACTCTCTTGTTCATCAAGGAATTTCCCAAAGACTTCTTAAGACAAGCAGTTTTGAAGACATGAGAACATGCTCAACTTTCTCAAGCTTCTCTAAAGGCCCTTAGCAATTGCTCTTCTTCAAGGCAGAAAGTGGATTTAATTTCTACAAACAGAAAATAAAAATAAAAATTTTAATGCCAAAATACTTGGTCATGAGCAATGAAATCAGCAAAGGCAGAGTTACGAGCCACTTTTAGAATGTGTGGACATTCACAACCATACTACGGATTCATCAGTTGGATGAGTGCTTTGGGTTCCTTTTCCAGTAGTGACATTGAATTTGTACTGATCTATTCACAGCCTCTCAAGCATCCTGCTCTCCCCACTGAAACAAGTGGAGTGTGTTTCTCAAAAGGTTGGCTGGAGTTACTATTGCAGTTTGTGGGGCTTTGGGTTCCTTTTCCAGTAGTGACATTGAATTTGTACTGATCTATTCACAGCCTCTCAAACATCCTGCTCTCCCCACTGAAACAAGTGGAGTGTGTTTCTCAAAAGGTTGGCTGGAGTTACTAGTGCAGTTTGTGGCGCAGTTTGTGGGTGTGGCACAAAACGAAGTTTATTGTGTAGCAGGAGAAGAAAATCCATGACCTTAGACTCAGCAGCATGGTTTGCAATTCACAGAGCTAACCTGCTATTAAGTATAAAACAGGTATCCTGACAACAGAATCTATTGTAACACTTGAATTTACATGTCCAGAGGAGCAGGGATTTTGTTGTAAGTGCTGCCTAATTATTGCTGGAATCTTATAAATATTAAACGGTAAGCACACAGCTCCCCTCTGTTGCTGTCCGCAATTTATTCTGCATGCATAATTAGAACAAATGACAAATTCATGTCAATCTACTCAGATAAGGTGAACATGGACAAAATCAATTGTTTAGTTTAAAATACGAAGTGAAACTTGGGTAGTTTAATAGTAAAATGGCATTATGAATCATTCCAACCATCAATATGTATAAATCTGAGTATTTAAAGCAAATCAAAATAGTTCTCACCTAATAAAACATGCCACATTGTCATGATGCTATTAATTATTGTTCTGTAGAATATTTTACCATGTGTCTATGAATATTAAATATTTTTCTATTACTCAATAATTTTGAGCCTTTCACACTGTCTATTAAAGTGGCATTCTACAAATCATTTTAGCATAATTTAAACCATTATTGATTCCTTTCAAGAGAATACACAGCAAACTCTGAAGAGAATATTTGGAAACTCTGTTAAATTATTTTACTGGAATTGAAGATAAGTATTGTACTGAAAAGAGCATTGCTTATTCAAAGCCCTTAGCCATTTTAGCATAATTTAAACCATTATTGATTCCTTTCAAGAGAATACACAGCAAACTCTGAAAAGAATATTTGGAAACTCTGTTAAATTATTTTACTGGAATTGAAGATAAGTATTGTACTGAAAAGAGCATTGCTTATTCAAAGCCCTTAGAATTTTTCTGTTTGTTTGAAGCAAAGGAATATAGTGAGAAGGAGATTTAGGTTAGGGATTTTGTCCTATGATTTATCAACTTTGTGACCTTGGTCAAGACAATGTTATCATTGTCTGAAATAGAGTCTTAATTTAAAGAGACCATTAAAACACATCATGATTTGATCTTTGTAAAGTAGCTAAAGTTCACTGGTAATTGTGATCTAATAATTCTATCACAGATAAAATTATATTGTTATTGAAAAATCTTATGTTTCTAAGAGAATTGTGGTAAGATGTATCTAAAACAGTTTATTTTTTAGCTCTGTTACTGAAGGTCTGCTCTATGGGATCAATTTATTTGAAATCAATGGATTGAAGAAGCAGCCATTTAACAAACAATTATTTAGTATCTATTCAATGCCATGCAATGATGGTAGGAAATAAACTAGACCTGTAGGATTTTATTGAACTTCTAGCTTACCTAACTAGTTTCTCCACCATAGTCTCTAATTTAGTACGATAAAGGAAATGATTCCTAGAAGCCTTCCTAAGGGTCCTCATTTCTTTCTTTCTTTGTAATAATAGCTATAAAAAAGAGAAGATTTACTTGGTACTCTAACTTAAGGTCAGAGTTATCTTGTTCTTTGAGATCCAAATTAAATTGGCTCAAATGTCTATTCTTCATAAAAGGGAAGACATAGTAAGTTCTCAGGATTTCTGGGGATTTTTGGAAGAGTTTATCTGGTTCCTAGGCACTTCTGATTTGGGGTTCTTTCTTCTGTTGAATTTTCTTTGAGTAATTTCTCAAGCATATAATGTCTATTGTTAACATATATTATCTTGCATTGGGAGGCCCAAATTCCTGTATAGCTCCCTAAGCTACTGATATGAATATTTTTTACCAACTAGTGCTGAAGTTTCCATGCCCCAGAAGGTGTTTACACTGAAGTACTGTAAACAATTTAACACTGAATGAAACAAAGCAATTAAACTTCTAGAAGAAAACTGAGAAGAAAATCTAAGCGACCTTGGATCTGGTGATGTTTTTAGATACAACATCAAAAGTATGACCGATTAAATTAAAACATTGACAATTTTAACTTAATTAAAATTAAAAACTTTTGCTCTGACAAAGAAACCAAGAGATTAAATAGACAAGCCACAGTCTAGGAGAAAGTGCTTTCAAAGTACATATGTGAGAAAGAATTTGTATCCAAAATATACAATGAACACTTAAAAGTCAACAATAAGAAACAAACCAATTAAAATATAGGCAAAAGATCTGAAAAGACACCTTATCAAAGAAAGTATACTGAGGGCAGGTGTGCATATGGAAAATGTTCAACATCGTACATCATCAGAGAAACATAAATTAAATAATACAATATGACTACACACCTATTAGAAGAATCAAAATTTGGAGCACTAATTATCACTTGCTTGGTGGAGCAATAAAAACACTCATTCATTGCTGGTGGGGATATAAAACGGTAGAGCTGCTTTGTAAGGCAGTATGGAAGTGTGTTATAAAGCCTGCCATACTCTTAGCAACTGCACTCCTTGGAATCTACCCAATTTAATTGAAAACTTATGCCCATAAAAAAACTTGCATGCAATTATTTACAAGAGCATAATCACCAAAAACTGGAAACACTCAAGATATCCTTTAATAGGTGAATGAGTAAACAAATTTTAACATATCCATACAATGAAATATTAGTCAATAACAAAAAGAAATAAGGTATGAAGCCACAGAAAGATGTGGAGACATCCTAAGTGCATATTGGTAAGTAAAAGAAGCCAGTCTGAAAAGGCTCCATGCTCTAAGATTCCTGTAATGTGACATTTTGGAAAAGACAAAACCACAGAGACAGTAAAAACATCAGTGGTTTCCAGGAGTTCAGGCATTTCAATGATCTTGGAGGCTGTATCTGCCATTATAGGCCCAGAGGTTTAGAGAGACAGAATGATCCTGGGGAACAGGCCCAAAGTGTCCTCCACAGGCTTGCTGCCCAGGGCCACCATAGGACGCTACTCCCCACAACAGAACCCCAGCTTTTCCAGCTGTGGCTAAATTGTCCCCAAGTGTGGCTGGACCTACAGCTTTGGAAAATACAAGCCACAAGCCTTGGTGGTGTCCACACGGTGTTAGGTCTGCAGGCTCACAGAATGCTAGAGTTGTGATGGCTTGGGAGCCTCCACCCTGATTTAAAGGATGCATGGAAGGGCCTTGTGGCCCAGGAAGAGATCTGTCACAGGGGAAGATTCACCACATACAGCCTTTGCTAAAGCAATGCCAAGAGGAAATGTGGGGTCAGAATTGCAGCAGAAAAACCCCACCAAGGCCATGCCTAGTGGAGCTGTGGAGTGGGACCTCCACAGAGATCCCAGAATTGTGGAGCTACCAGCATGCAATGCCAGCCTATGAGAGCTGAAGCATGGTCTTAGGTAAGGGGAGTCATAGAAGTGGAGCTTCCCAAGGACTTGGGGACCCAATCCCTGCACCAGTGTGCAGAGGATGTCAAACATGGAGTCAAGGTACATGATTCACCAGCTCTGAGATTTAATGCCTGCCCCGCTGGGTTCGGACTTGTTTGGGACCTGTTGTCTCTTTCTTTTGGCCTATTTCTCCCTTTTTGAAAGGGAATATGTACCCTATGATTGTCCCACCATTGTATCTTGGAAGCAGATAATTTGTTTTGACTTCACAGATGGGACTTTGGACTTTTTAACTGAAACAAGTTAAGATTGAGGATGAAATGTATGTATTTACCTGTGAGAAGAACATGAACTTTGGGGGCCAGGGATGAAATGCTGTGCATTGATTGAATTGTGTCCCCCAAAGTCCACATATAAAAAGCTCTATTCCCACTTTAACTGCAAAGGGGAGGAAATGCTATTATGGTCATTGAAAAGTGGGGCCTTGGAGAGGTGATTAAGTTAATAGTTTAATGGTGGGCATGGTCCGAGGGCTTTAAAGGGAGAGCACATGATTGTCTCTCTCTTTCTGCTTTGCTATTTTCTGCCATGTGCGACTCCTGCACTGCTGTAAAGCCACCACCAAAGAAGATCCTCATCATAAGTGTTCCCTCAACTTTGGACTTTGCAACCTCTGAAACTGTAAGAAATAAATTTCATTTTCTTATAAATCACCCAGTTCCATGCGTTTTGTCATAAGCAACAGAGATGGACTAGTACAGTTCCCATTTTAACGTTGTTGAAAGCTGGGGCCTTTAAGAGGTGATTGAATCAGGAGGACTGTGCTCCTGTGAATGGACTGGTCCGTTCATGGAGTAATGGGTTTATGGTTTAGTGGGTTGTCATGGGCATGGTTCTGATGGCTTTATAAGGACAGCAAGGGAGAAGATCAGCCCTCCTGTACTTACTGTTCTCTCACCATGTGACACCCTGTGTTGCCACAGGACTCTTTATGGAGCTCTCACCAAAAACAAGGCCCTCACCAGATGTGCCCCCTGGGTCTTGGACTTCCTGGCCTCCAAAATGGTAAGAAATAAATTTCGTTTTCTTATAAATTACTCATTTTCAGGTTTTCTGTTATCAGCAGCAGAAACAGACTAATACGGTCCCCTTTCTGATTAATATTAATCTCATGAACCTATAGGGCATCTGAGAAGGCAGAAAAATCACATAAAAAGTGACAAAGTTACCGCTAACCATATGTAAGGCAGTTAAGCCTGTAATGGAAAGGCCAGAGAAGCCTTAAAACATTCCCATCCCTCTCTTAAAGGAGTTTTTAATATAAAATATTTCTTGCCTCCCTGTTGAACCTCACATTGGGCTTTTCCATTTAAGATTCTTAAGTGAATAATTTTTTCATGATTCCCTAATATGGTGGGTAGGATTCTGAGATGCCCCTAAGACTCCAGCATGCATAGTCACAAAGTGGTGAATGTGATGGGATCTCACACCCATGAATAGGTACATTGTATGACAAAGATGAATGGGTTTTTCAGAGGCAATTAAGGTTTCTAGTTAGCAGAACTTGGGTTAATCACAAGGAAAATTATTCTGGGTGGACATGGCTTAACAAGGTGAGTGCTTTTAAACAGGGTCTAGGCCGTCCCTTAAGGTTAATTCAAAGAGGTAGAGATACACCCTGATGGCCTAGAGGAAGCAAGCTACCATTTTGTGGGGAGGGCCACCTGGCAAGGAATGGTAAGTGACCTCTTGGAGCTGAGGGCTTCAGTCCTAAAGCCATAAGGACCTCAATCCTGTCAACAACCAGAAAGCTTGGAAGAGGACCGTAAGTCTCAGGTGAGATTTCAGTACTGGCTAATGTCTTGATTTTAACCTTGTGCAACCTTGAGCAGAGGACCCAGTTAAGCCATGCTCAGACTGTAGACTATAGCTCTTACTTTGGTCTTTTGGAGCTCTGAACCCCCAGAAGGTTTTTGACTGCCCTTTCTGGAACACCATGTGGAATGTAGCTGAGCTCAGTCTTTCAGCCTCCCTTACACCATGTCAGGGAAGCTACCTTGCAACCTCCAGAGCAGCCAGCTTCCAGCTGAACATCCCTGAATGACCATGAAAGATACCACATGGAGCAAGAATCATCCAGCTGAGTCCTGCCTGAATTCTCAACTCACAAAATAAAATGGTTGTTATATTAAGTTACTGAGTTTTGGGATGATGGATAACTGGAACGGGGAGCTCAACTTAAGAAAAAATCAAACAAACAAAAAACACATGCACATGTGCACACACACAACACACACGCACACATACACAACACCAAACTAAAACAAAATAAAAGAAAATCTACTCATCAGTTTCTCAACTACACTCATGAAACCCCAGAAGACTATAGCTTAGGAAAACTAATGCTCTGGATAAGCAATTAAAATGTTAGCTGCTAGTCCCCAGAGTCTAAATTTTAAAATTGTCTGCTATCTCCCTAAACTGTAGTCTTAATCATATCTCAGATTAAAATTAACTGCACACTTTTTGCTTGTCTGTATTTGTATTTTAAAAAGTGGCATATTCATTAATTGGCCTTGTTTCTCCACATTTCTATATGGATTTCTACTTAAGTGCTCTGTTCTCTTTGATCAAAGTGATCTTAATTGTAAACATCGGTGCAGTCCAATCAATCCTGGTGCTACTTAAAAAATCTTGGTGAGTATTATTCAAGATATTAAAAATGGCAATGAAGTGATAAACAGATAATGAATGAAACTAAACATCAAAAATGAGTTTTAAGTAGTTTAGGAAATTTCGTAAGTACACATTCACAATTTTCATGCAATATGAACTATAATGCATACTTTATACATATCAGTATAATCTCATAATACTAAACTACAAATTTTATCTATGCACGATTTCTATGTAACTCTCACTTGAAAGATAAATCCTCCCTCAGCAGGATGATGGTGTAGTTCTGCCTTTTACTCACCAAGAAGCTATCATCACAGTTACATTACTTCTCTCAAATACGTTCTTAAATTCTCCAACGTGGTTCTTCATTATCTATTAATTCCTGGCACAACCCACACTAGTTCATGACTTACGTGGCTTACTGGTTTACACTGGAAATTTTAGGATCCAGAAATGTTTGAACATTGAAATACAAAGTCTTAATCACCCATATTTCCATTCCTCTAGAGCAGGAATTGGCAAAAGTTTTCATTAAAGGACTGGATAGAAACTACTTTGTGCTTTTATGAGTCTCTGTCCCAACTATTCAACTGCGGTCACAGCCTAAAAATAGCTACACAGAATATGGCAATAAATGGGAGGGCCATGTCCCAATAATACTTAATTTAGATACCTTGCTTTTGACTTGCATATGTCGGTTTTTCTGTTAACCTACTCCATGCAGGTTCATGATACACCTGGAGGAGACTTTTCTCTCTAATTAAAGCTTTGCCCTCTCACAGAGATTGTGTCGTCACTGGTTGGGAGGCCGGGTCTTGATTATATCCAACTTCCTGACTAAAACGTCCTGGTAATCTCACTAATCGATCTTTTTCTGTGCCTTATTGTCCTGTTCTGTGAAATAACCATAATAATCATCCCAAGCCAGTAGGGTTATTTTAAAGATAGAGACAAGGGAAGGGCTTAGCATCTTGCATATAGCAAATGTACAGTAAGCATTAGCTATGGTTTCCTGTTGTTGAATTTAACTCTCTCATCATCAGCACTTGCACTATCCAGTCCAGAGGCAAATCTGCAGCCTTATGTTGGCTTTGCTCTCTTCCACTTCTGAAACCTTGACCTTGAATGTATTTCCCTCCCTAACATTCTCAACTCTTACTCACTTATTCCCATCTACTCTTCAACTGCAGCAGGATCTCAGGTCCCTTGTTCTTTTTTCCTCTCTGAGCTATCAGTCTTCCAACACTCCAAAAAGTCCATCTTCTCCCCTCTTACTGGGCACAAAGACAGAATTTTCTAACCTCCCTTGTCTGGAAGCAGGAAATGCCATGGCAGTGGAAGTGGAACGAGTCCCTTGTTCTTTTTTCCTCTCTGAGCTATCAGTCTTCCAACACTCCAAAAAGTCCATCTTATCCCCTCTTACTGGGCACAAAGACAGAATTTTCTAACCTCCCTTGTCTGGAAGCAGGAAATGCCATGGCAGTAGAAGTGGAACGCGCCACTGCAGCCTAGCCTACACAATTTCCACTCTTTCATAATTTTTTTCCCATCTACTAACCAGATGGAAAATACATAGACACATCAGAGCCCGTGTGTTGAAGGCAGCAGAGCCCATGTCAAACTACTTAGTGCATGATTTCATGGAGTGCAGCTCTTCTCCACACTTTACCTCTTCCACCCCTGCCTACTTGGAACTATTTAAATGAGATAAATGTTTTACTAGTTAAGGTAGCACTTTCTCCTTTAACAAATCTGCTTGGAAATGTACAATGGCTCAAACACCTACACACACACACACACACACACACACACACACACAGGTTTTTGAGCCATTGTACATTTCCAAGTAGATTTGTTAAAGGAGAAAGTGCTACCTTAACTAGTAAAACATTCTTACAAACACGCTGAAAGAACTACATATATTCAAATGGCATTTTCAATCAAGACCCTCACACTCAAAGGCGAGCAGATTAGCTAAAATGCACAGTTTACAGGGTGGTGACTGACTCCATAGTCTACTGTCTCCATCACTGTGTGCCAGTTTCCTGAAATGCTTACCACAGGGCTCTCCCATTGGTTTTGTCCAGTCATGACTCTTCTGTGGTGCAATCCCCTCTGTTTGGTAACTCACACCTCTGCCCTCCCTCACCACCTCCTTTGCCACACTCACAGATGGCCTCTCCCCCTGCCTCAGGAGGACCACAGATGCTACATTTTCTGGTGCTGGCAGAGGAGTGGTCACACAGATTAAGTGTGAGTGTGAGTGTCTGTGTATCTCAAAACAAAAGGAGTGTCACATTTTACAATGTAGAAAAGGACTGCAATCATCTTGACAAAAATGAAGCCATTTAGAAGGGTAAACTAAGGGAGGGAAACTGGATTAGCTCAAAAAGATATTGTGTTTTGTTAAAAAATGCATTTTGTTTAAAAAGCATTGCTTTTTTTAAAAAAAAAAGAAAGAAAGAAGGAAACACTCATGGTGAAGTTGCCATATCTCAGAAGAAACTGTTTATGTTACAAGGGAGACTGGCAAAGGTAGAAAATATGGGACCCTGTGTTCCTGGTATTAGTCTTGCGTTCCTGAAGGTGAGACTTCATATGTGTACCACAGGAGCTGATCTGAATGGGCTGTAACACATTTTTCTCATGCCCAGTAGGCTATGGAGGTTCTGGAAAAGGGATTTGGGCCAGTATCTGTGGAAATAGCTGAAGAAAATGTCTCAGTCCACATCCCTGTCCTCAGACCTGATCATGTGGAACAAAACAGTAGTCAGCTTGGGTGCCATCTTCTGCTGCGTCTGCAGTCACCTCCGCTCAGAAGGCTGCAGTTCCCTGAGTTCCTGAGCCTCACCCCCATGAGTCACACTCTGGAGCTCAGAGGCTCCAGGGTTCTTCATCCTCTGTGTCCAGCTCTTGACAACCTTGTGGTCTCAGGGAATTTAAAGTCCTAATGGTGTGACTAGAAGACCTTTTTACCAGGTGAGGTCATTTTTAAAAAGTCTGAAGTTCCCTGGGCAGATTGCTGGGAATAACTCACTCTGCAGAAAAATAAAATTACTTTGTGCTAGTTTGCCCTGAGTCAGCTTGGTAGAACTGAAAGTATGTTAACTGAAATAACCTTTCCAGGTTAGTATTGGCCCGAAGAGGAGCTGACACAGAGGCTGGAAGGCAAAAGTGAAGCAGCAGCTGTCATGCTTTGGAGGTTGTCTTGGTGACATATGGTGACAGACAGACAGGGTGCCCCCCAGGTTCTGCCTGACCTCGATCTCAGTCTGTCCTTATTCTCAACTGCTTGCCAATAGCAGGCCAGGACAACTACCAAATGCATGCTTGTAGACCTACAGAAGTAGTGCCTTCCAAGTGCCTGGCCTTCCAGAACTACGTGGAGGACTTTTCCTCAAACCTTGCATCTGTGATTGGGGTTGTCCACCTATACTGCATGGGGGACTGCAGGCAGGAATCTTCCTCCTGTGGCCCTGATGCCCTACCTCTAATGGACTTGTGATGACCATGCTTTGCATTCTCTCAATGTCATTGTCAACCCAGCCCCCTTCCCCTGGTTGCTGAGATGTCATGGTATTCTCTTTACCCCAGGAACAGTCACCCAAGTGCATGGCCAGGAGACCCTTCCAGAGAGGACCATATTTACAGTTTTCACTTGCTGCAGCAATTCAGAACCCTGAATCTCCTCTCGGTGTCTCTGCTTTTCTGATGGAACCCTGGCTGATGTATACTTTAAATAACATACCCTGAACTTCTTTTAGACTGAAAGTTCGTGTCCCTCTAAAACTCACAGATTGAAGCCCTAACTCCTAATAAGATAGTATCAGCAGGTGGGGCCTTTGTGAGGTGATGAGGTTTAAAGAAAGTCATAAGTGTGGGGCTCCCATGATGGGATTAGTGCTTTTATACAAAGAAGAGAGATCTGAGCTTTTTCTCTCTCTGTCATATGAGGACACAGTGAGAAAGCAGCTCTCTACAAATCAGGAATTGGGTCCTCACCAGGGAACTGAATCAGCCAGCATCTTCTCCTTGGGCTTCCCAGCCTCCAGAACTGTGAGAAAAAAATATCTGTTGTTTAAGCTACTCAGTCTATGGCATTTTGTTATAGCAGCCTGAGCAGACTGAGACAGGACTGTTTGTCTGGGAGCCTATGAACTTACCATAAGTGTGAATTAGAAGGTAATAAGGTAATATTGGCTTCTAAAGGAGTGGGAACTTGGTTCTCATGAAAATTGTTGAGGCCAGCTTCTACTCAGCCACCATTGTCATCCAGTCCATTTCAGGCCACCAAAAAAGTAGGATTATGCCAGATTTGATTCTACCTGAGACATGGGGAAGTACTTGATCAGGGATCAGAAAACTATAGCTCATGGGATCCCACCTGTTTTTATAAATAAAATTTATGGGGGCCGAGCCCGTGGTGCACTCAGGAGAGTGTGGCACTGAGAGTGCAGCGGTGCTCCTGCCACGGGTTTGGATCCTATATAGGGATGGCCGGTGCGCTCACTGGCTGAGCGTGGTGCAGGCGACACCAAGCCAAGGGTTGCAATCCCCTTACCGGTCACGAAAAAGACAAAAAATAAATAAATAAAATAAATAAATAAATAAATAAAATTTGTGGGAACACAGCCACACTCACACCTATGCAATATCTATGTCTGCTTTCATGCTCTACAGCAACGGTGAGTAGTTGCAACACAGACTACACAGCTTGCAAACCCTAAAATACTTACTACCTGGCCCCTTAAGAAAAAGCTTATTGACCCTTAATCTGTTAGCTTCCAATTATTCTAAACTTTCATAGTTGTCCACATTTGATAGAAGCATTATTAAAATGCTAGCTGTTTTCCTCTTACTTTTGTGGTGGCCTTGTCTTCTTTCCATGCTCTGTCAGAAGAGAAGTAATTTTGAACGTTCTGTCTCTCCTGGGAGGGACTTATTACTTTTGGGGGATCAGTTCATTCAAGGTTACTTTGTGGCCTCAGTTCTTTGATGGACTCATTTTGTAGATTATGGTCTTTTTGTCATTATTCAGGGGAGAATGACATTTTTCTTGTGACTTCCTACATCCTCATTGAAAGTGGGGCACACAAAACTAAGTTCTAGATTATTAATATTAATAACTATTAATAACACAAAAGTGTGTCCTTCCATAACGTTTAGCATGTTTCATCTCTGCATATCTTCTCACTTTGGTGTTATAGGAACAATAATATAAGAATGAGACTTTTCTGATCTGTTTGAAGATCTCTTAAAGGTGGGCATCGTCTCAGAATCTATTTTTCTCATCAAGTCTACTTATAGGATGGATAATGGAGTGCACTTAAAAACAAGGAACTTTCACTTTTCTTGGATGCAAACCTTGATTGATACAGCCAATAAATGTTTTTCTTTCATTCAGTGAATAAACAGTGTAAAGTTTGTGTTATTTTTGTGCCTTTAGATTATCTATTTAACTTTTCTTTTTAATTGCCAAATGTGGTTGAATTCCCCTTATCTTGGGTTTAAGGATGGCAGGAGCAGATTTGCTTCATCATGCCAGTGAAGAAAAATACCCCAAAGAGAGATGATGGTTCTTGCAGATGCTATTAACTGTCCAAAGAGGATTTACCACCTCCTGAGATAAATTTAGCATCAAGTGGCCCAGATTGATGATGTAACAGCACCATTGGCAATACCGTGCAGGAAGAGCTTCCCAGAAACAAAAGGATGAGATCTCATCAGCCCCAAGTCAGCACCAGCCTGTGACTATGATGTCACTGCTCGATCACTTGCCACTTTTGAGAAGGATCCACAGGTGTGAGTCGTGGGGAGCTTCCACCATAGCAAGAGGTGGTAGCCTCATATATCACTTCTTGGACAGGTTGATAGGTAAACTGATTGCTCTGCAGAATTTGGAGCTTTTTGAAGTAATTCTCCTCATTCTCTGTGCAAGGATACTGACAAACAGTTTTTGTTTTCATCATTTTCATTTATTCAAGTTCCATTTTATATGAGATATTGAAAACACCACCAAAATCAGCTCTATTCATATTTATTAATCATCACTAGAATAGCTGAGTCAATATCCCTATTTTCTTCTGGAAGTTAAGGCTCGCGCGCAGTAGTTTCCATTTAGATGGGTGATGGGTTAGTGACTGAACTGAGCAGTTTATGCCCGAGTCCACAGGTGTGGCAGGGCTATGAGTGCTGAACAGGTACCAGGCACTCCTGGCTTGTCCTAAGAACCATGCAACTTCTTCCATTCTGAGACTGTTTTGTCCGAGTCCACAGGTGTGGCAGGGCTATGAGTGCTGAACAGATACCAGGCACTCCTGGCTTGTCCTAAGAACCATGCAACTTCTTCCATTCTGAGACTGTTTTGTCAATGCAAAAAGTTTAGAACAGTTTTATTTTTTTTTAATTAAAAATATGTAAAATGTCTTACACAAAGAACTTTTTCTAATATCTGTCAGAGAATGGAGGATAATATAAACAGGATGACTTTTTACCCACATTTGCTTCAGACATTTTTAATTTTAATAAAATGAAAGATTTCGAACATAATAGCAGCCTGTTCTTACCACTATGCTAGAATTCATGGCGCTCACGTTCCTGTGCTTACAGTTCTCCCCTTTCTGTGCAAGCCCCTTTGATTGTTCATGGCACGATTCTTCATTCCCCTTCTCCTATTTCCTTGGCTTCTTCCCCAGTTTCCTACCTATCTCTGGAACTCTTGCCCATGATCAATATCTGTGGGCATCTCTTTCACTTCTGTGTCTAGCAGAAACTCAGCCATTCCTTTCCACATCCCTCGGAATGTGGGCCAGGGCTATCCCTGTGCTTGCAAAGTGTATTACTGACAAGCTCTTTACATCTGCTGAACTTTGAAGTTTTGCAGCTTATGCAATTTGTCTATACCCAGTCATCCCCTACTCCCAGAATTGTCTACTAAATTCTCAGTAGCACCACCCATAAACATCTATGTTGGAATGTTTTAGTTGTACTTTGAATCACTGCTGTGTAATATTCACCTGTACACATATAGCACACTTATGTTGGCAGATGTTGCATTTTTTGATATTATAAACTATGCTGTTATGCATATTGTATATATCTTGCTCATGGGCAAGTTTTTTGAGAAATGGAATAGCAATATAGAAGACACGTGCATGTTAAGTTTTACTAGATACTGCCAAAAATCTTTCTCAGAGTGGGTGTATCTCTCAACCCTTGAGACCTGCACGTTTTAAATTTTTACTTATCTGCTAAATAAAATTTTATTGGTCATTTCTGTTTCCTTTTTTCAAAATGTCTGTTCCATTCTTTTGCTTATTTTTCATTGGACTGTTTTGTATTTCTTATTGATTTATAGGATACACACACATATACATATATATCACCAATGCATATGTATGTATTTACAAATACAAATGAATATATGATTATGTGTATGCACTAGGGAACCTCAAAACATTCGTGGAAAAATAGAATTAAAGGATAATACAAATCTTTCTCTGAACTTTTTGAAGTACCCTCGTGCATACTGTGTGTGTACATAGGTACTCTAATCCTTTGTGGGCATTTCAAATATCTCCTTTGAGTTTATGGCTTTCTTTTATACCACCTTTTGATGAACCAAAGTTTTATGTCCCTGTAGTCATAAAACATAGTCATATTTACCAATTTTTCTCTTTATATTTTGTGCTTTTTGCAGTGTATTTAAGAAATCATTTAGTGCCTGAGAATGTTTTTTAAAATCATTTATATCGTTTTCTAATTTTAAAATTTTTTGCCTTTCACTTTAAATATTCAGTCTACCTCAGAATTGGTTCTTATATTTGGTGTTATATAGGAAAAGTTATCTTCTGCTCTTCTCCATATGAATAACCACTAGTTTCCTGACAGATTTGGGGTAGTCCATCCTTTCACCCTGATCTGTAATGATACTT
>NW_007737242.1:18997-25497 GCF_000696425.1 Galeopterus variegatus | reverse complement strand
CTTGGAACAATATCACTTTCTTAAATAACCAAATTTCATAAGTTTTGACAGGTGATAGATAATCACTATTTTCCTTTTTCTCTTTGACTATTTTGACCATTTACCCTTTGTTGTAAGTTTTAGAATCAGTGCACCAAATCTGATAAAATTTCCGTCAGAATTTTCATTAGAACTGATTGTATCTATAGATCAATTTGGACAGGATTAATATAATTTCTATATTTCAACAGTGTATACCTGCATTTATTTAGGACTTCCTTGAATTTTTCAGTAAAATTTTATAATTTTTTATTAATATATGCAAATCTCTTGCTAGATTTAGTCTTTAGTTACTAAGGAGAAGTTTTGGGGGAGCTGCTATTATAAACCAGTTTCTATTTATGCATATAAAATGAATGTTCTTCAATTGATGAATGCATTACTGTAATATAGTCAATAGATAAATTTGGTAATTGCATGGATAATATTTTCTATATTCTCTCTGGTTTTCTGTCTCTTTGATCTACCAGGTTTTGAATACTGTATTAAAATCTTCCACTATGATGGCAGACATTTTAAATTTCTTTTTTCTTCTTAATATATTTGATGCTAAGTTTTCACGTATTTGGAATAAAGGTAAAATGTAAATTGAAACTTTGGTCTTTATGTGATGACCTCTTTAAATACACAGTGCTTCACTGTGTGCTTTCAGAATTATTTTGTCCAAGAGTAATAAAATTTTACCAGTTTCATTTTTGATTATCTTCCCTTTATGTCTTTTTTCTGTTTTAACTTACAATATTTCTATGTCTTTATATTTAATTTGTGCATTTTTGCAAATAGCATGTGGCTTCATTTTGTGTTTTTATTGGATATATTTTAGTGTATTTTAATCTCTAACTACAGATATTTTTAAAAAATTATATGTAATATAAAATATATAATAACATGTAAATTTGAACTTTTCTACCATATTTCTTTATGCATTTCATTTGTCTACCTTTTTTTATGTTTTCTTTTATCTCTCATCCTTGTTTTTGCCTTTTTTAAATTGATTTTTTTCTCATTTAATTTTCCCCTGCTTTTATCAAATTCCTCTAATTGTATTTTCAAAGCCTAAAAGTAATCAATGTTTTTATTTTAGTTTCCAATACTTTTGTCCAACACTTCATTTTGGTTTTATGTATTATTTTTACCAAATATGTGTCTTGTGTCTTATAGCATTTGAAAATTAGATATGAATTTTATTGTTTTATATAGTCAATATTTGTTTAAATTTACATCACAGTACATTTTGTTTACCTCTCCTTTTTCTGTCTGAGATGACTTTACTTTTTCTTGAAGAACATATTTTAGAACTTGGTTTAGTGGGGATCTCTTGATGGTAAACATTTAGTAATTTATTTGTATAATTGATTTGTCTTTAGAGTTCCCTCATTTTTGAAGGATTTATTTTTTGAAGGGTGATTATTTTCTTTCACGGTATAAATATGGGATTCCCCAGTTTTCTGGATTCTGTAGCTTCTCCTGAGGATTCTATGCTCTATAGAATAATCTTCTATTCCTTTGTTTTTTTTCCTCTGGTTGCTTTTAGTACCTTCTCTTTGTCTTTTGTGTTTCACAGTTTTTCTATCACTTTTTATACAGTTTCTAGATTTATCAAATATATATATAGGCTTCAAAAATTTGAGTTTTACAAATTTGAGTTTGACACAGGAATGGGTGTATTTCTCTTGCTTGCTTGCTTTTGTATAAGAATGCCCCAAGCAATATTTAGGACATACTTATATTAAAAATACAGTATTGTTTATGTGAAATTCAAACTTAAGTGAGTGTCCTATATTTCCTCTGTCATCTCTATTCACTTATGATTTTTTTTTTTTAAGTGTTTAAACTGCTTGGATTGCTTAGGCTTCCTTACTCCAGTGATTGGTGACTTCTATTAATTCTGAAACATTCTCAACCTGTATTTCTTAGTATATCATCTTCCTTCCAGTCTCCCTATGCTTTCCTACCAGTATTCTGAGTGGATGTATGTTAGAGTTTTTCACACTTTATTTTATGTCTTCTAAATTCTCTTTCACATTTTTATTTCTCTCTGAATTTTATTCTCAGTATTTTTTTCTTCTTTTTATTTCACTTATTCTCTCACAGCAGACTAAATTATTTAATTTTCAGTTTTATTTATTACATTTTCCATTTATAGACATTCCATTTAGTTTTCTATCACATATACTTGATTCTTTTTCAGTCTTTTTCTTCTTTTCAAATTTTCAATCCCCTCTTTCAGTTATTTAAGTTTTATGAACACACTTCTTTTATATTTTTGCATATTATATCTGATAATATCTTAAGATTTTATTGTTTTGACAATGCTACCTGTTTATTCTGATGATTGCCCAACTTTTTTTATGTTTTAAGATTGTTGATAATTGTATGATTTGGGGAATTTTGTCTGGAAGTATTCTTATAGGCTGGAGTTGAAGGTGAATTACTGCAGACAGAATTTACATTGCCTTCTGCCACTTGCCTTTGGGTACCATAAACAGAAGACTACTTTTAAAAAAATTCCACTCTAAAATTTTGTTTTTGTATTTCTTAAATTTTTTTTTTGTATTTCTTATCCCTTGAGGGACCCCCCCCCCCCCCGCCCCAATTTGCTTCTTTTAAGTGCTTCACTAGAGAATCTTAAATCTTATCAACTCTCAGGGCCCTATCCAATGCTTACATGATATCTTCATTTAAACGTTTTGTGGGTATCTCATCTCAAAAATGACACATTTAAAATTTAACTAATTTTCTCCTCCCACTCCTGTGGTTTGCTTTCTCCCTTCTGCACACACTTTTCCAGTTCACATTCAACTCCTCTTATTTCATGTCCTCCAAACTATAGGATTTCTATATTCCTAGGTGAGAAACTGATAGGTCCTCTCAGAGTCTGCCATCTGCCCTTGTTCTAATCGATTTGGCTGGGTATTTGGGATTACAAGAATCAGTGCGCTCTCAGAAGTGTTATAGGAGCAAACTTTTGAGAAGGAAATTCAACAAATAAACAAGAAGAGTTATATGCTTGCTACATTAAAGAAAAAAATCCAACAAAACCTCTTTAAAAGCCACACTGTTAAATCCCATAACTATTTTTCAATCTTCATTTTATTTGACCTCCTGGCAATATCTGACTTTGACCACTCCCTCCTCCTGGAATCTTTATTTGTTTATTTTTAAATTGGCATACCAAACACCAAAGTCTACTGCTTTTCATTTATCTTACTGACTGTTCCTTTTCAGTCTCCTTTGTGATGTCCCTTTTCTCCTGATCCCTAAAAGCTGAGATATTCACATGCCCAGTTCTTGGACATAATCTCTTGTCCAACTATTTTATCTTATTTTATGTTTTTGTCCTTTTTGTGACCGGTAAGGGGATCGCAACCCTTGGCTTGGTGTCGCCCGCACCGTGCTCAGCCAGTGAGCGCACTGGCCATTCCTATATAGGATCTGAACCCACGGCGGCAGCGTCACTGCGCTCCCGGCACTGCACTCTCCCAAGTGTGCCACCTGGCCAGCCCCTCTTGTACAACTATAATCACCCCTTTGATGATCTTGTCCAAACTCAAGGATTTAAATTACATCTCTATGAGATATCTCTAGCTTACACCTCTCCCTCAAACCTCACACTCACATACTTAAATGTCTATTTGAAATCTCACTTGTATATCAATAGACATGGCAAATGTCACACATCCAAAACTGAGCTTATGACACTCAACCCCTAAACCTGTTTTTCCCACAGTGTTTCCTATTTTAGATATCAGTGAATGCATTTTTCCAATTGCTCAGTTCAAAAAGCCATGAGTCATTTTTTTCCTCTTTGCTCTGAAACACTCTGTGTGAATCTGCCATCAAATCCTGTCTGCTGCACCTTCAAATACATCCAGAATCTGAGCACTCCGTGCTCACCTTCTCTACTGATACCACTCTAGTCCTTCAGCTCCTTCTGGATCTCTGCAATGGGCTGCTTCCATTCTTGGTTCTCATTGGAGTCTTAAAAACATGGTAGCTAGAGGGAGCCTTTCTTTGATTTAAAACCTCCAGCGGCTTCTCACTAAGAATAAAAAAAGCCACAATCCACCCTATGATGACCTGAGATTTACGTGGCCCAGCACACACTACCTGCCGACCTCATCTGCCTTTCCTGCTCTTGCTCGCTCTTTCTGGTGTCACCAGCTTCTTTACATTCCCTTGAACACCCCAGACCAGCTTGCCCTCTGGGGACCCTGCACCTGCTGTTCCTCTTGCCTGCTCCTCTGTCCCCCAGGTCTGCATGACTCTCACCTTCGTGCCACTACCCAAATCTCACATTCTCAGGGAGCCTGTCCATGGCTGCTCCACATAAAATTTCACGCTAAACCTTTCACATTTTGGGATTTCTACTTTATTTTAGCACTTACCATTATCCACTTCCTAGCATACATTTTTTTGTACCATTTTAAGTTGTTTTTATTGTACATCTTTTCTACCAGAATATAAGTAAGTTCCTTGAGGGAGCGGAGTTTGTCTCTTTTATTAAGTACATTATTTTCAATTCCTAGAACAGAGCATAATACGTGAACAGTAATTGATAACTATTTGTTAAATTATTAAAATAAACAATTAACAGATCATTTTGATTCCCACAAAAACACCAATAGATAAACATTATTCTCGATTATTAGATGAGCATATCGAAGGTTAGAGATTATGCCATTAATTGTTTATTCTAGTAGAGGCATAGCTGGAATTCCAGACTTTTATGATTTTGAAAGCTATGGTTTTTTCTTACATTATTTCTCCTAATGGAGGCCTGCAATAATACAAGTACCTTAAACCTATTAGGTTCGCAGTAAATTCTTATTAATGATTAGGTACTTGAACTTTAAGTTAATTTTCATGATTTTTAAGATTTATTTTTGGGCCGGCCCGGTGGTGCACTGCTACAGTGCGCCTCTTGGGAGTGTGGCGGCACTCCCGCCGAGGGTTCGGATCCCACATACAGACCAGCTGCTCACTGGCTGAGCGAGGTGCGGGTGCGACACCGAGGGTTGCGATCCCGTTGCTGGTCCCGGTCTGGTACGGGCATGACACTGAGGGTTGCGATCCGTTGCCGGTCACGAAAAAAAAAAAGACAAAAAGGAAAAAAAAAAGATTTATTTTGATATCCTGCTTACCTCACTTAAATGTTTTTGTCTTCTCAGGGAAGGAGACAATAATTTAACTGCTATTTGGCTTCCACTCCAAATTCTTTTCCAAGTAAAAAACAAATTCCTATCTTTATCCTGCTTCATTGTCTAAATTTAGCACCAAGAAGTCAATAAAAGATTTAAGTGCTTTGAACTTGATCTAGCCCACCATAAACTGATTTTTGCATTTCTAATTTTCCCAAATCTTGAGTCACTCACTTCTGCAAAAAGTGCGAAATCTCCACACTTCTTCTGTGTACCAGGAGTTACACTACTTTACCCAAAATTTGTGTTCCCAAGCAAAGTCTTCTTTTCCTTCTACTTACCTAATGTCATTTTCTTTCACTTTCTCAGGTTTCTGTGAATAGATTTTCACACAACTATCAAGCACCTGGAAGCCAAGGAACCAAAGCCCAAGATCGATTAGGACTGCCGTGATATATAAAATTGAAAATTTGTTCCTGTGACAAGATAGGCACAGAGGAGAGGCTCAATCAATGTCAGCAGCTGCCTAGCTGTTAAAACATGCATCTGGTCAGCAATTCTGAGGAAGGCTAACCAGCATTAGCACAAAGAATATCACATGTGTGCTCCCAGGGCAGGTTGTTCACGCTGGATGGAAACTTAGTGATTTTTTAGACAAGAGTGATACGTCCGAGTGCTATTAAAACATCACCCTTGGTAATGGCATCGTAGGGCTCTTTCATCAAAATGAGGTGTCAGGACCTACTGCCCACACAGCCAATTGGAGCCAAGACATCTATTGATGAGGATGCTGTGATATTGGGGGCTAGAGGCTCTGAGACAGATTGTCTGTGAGCAAAATGCACACTCATCCTTCACTGCTGCAGGAAGAATGGCCATAGAAAGTCATTCTGTTTGATTCATGAGTCTTGGGGATAAAACAAACCTGTAGATGTGCTGCTGTGTGTTAATCTCTATAATTCTTGCGAAGCTAAAAGTAACTGTTTTAAAAGCTTGAGATTTATTAAATGTTCAACTATTTCAACAAGAGAAGCTTGCTATGGAAGTGAGATTATTTTTTGTCACAGGAAAAACATGGATTCCTATTAAATGTAAAAAACGAGGAAGAGGGCCGGCCGGTGGCGCACTGCTACAGTGCGCCGCTTGGGAGTGCAGAGGCGCTCCCGCCGAGGGTTTGGATCCCACATACAGACCGGTTCCCACTCACCGGCTGAGCGAGGTGCGGGCGCAGCACCGAGGTTTGCAATCCCTTGCCAGTCCCAGTCCGGTCCGGGCGCGACACTGAGGGTTGCGATCCATTGCCGGACATGAAAAAAGACA
>NW_007737242.1:16834-18386 GCF_000696425.1 Galeopterus variegatus | reverse complement strand
CGGGCGCGACACTGAGGGTTGCGATCCATTGCCAGACATGAAAAAAGACAAAAAGGAAAAAGAAAAAAAAAAAAAAAAACTAGGAAGAATATGAAAGATTTTTAATGAACGTTTCCATAGCTAACAAAAATATTAATTTATCATGACCTGAATCTGTAAAAAATTTCCATTCTTCATTATTCCTTATGTACCTTACTCTTTTTCCCATTGAGGGGGAGGATTAAAAATACCCAGAAAGTCATTCAAAGGTGAACCTGATTTTCCTTTATAAAGAAATGTTTCTTTTAAACACATTTTTGTTCTGAGGAACCATGAAGTTGTTTAAGAACACAAATCATTCTCCTTTATCTCTTGAGTGGAGAGAGAGAGATTGGCAATACTGCCCTGGTCTGCATCAAGTATCTTTTTTGATAGGACTGGGTGTACTTTTCCACTGGGCATTGTGCCAAGCTCATTGTAAGTATTTATTCATCTTTTATTTTCTTTCATTGCTTTTATTCCTGCCCCTTCAGAGATAGTGGGGCCACAGCATCTTATCACAATGATTCTGCTTTTCAAGTAACTCAGTAAGAGTTTTGGTAGCACAGGTATAGGTAATATATGCTCCCCTTCTCTAATATGCAAAATAAGAACATTTCTAGGCACCCACATTCCAGCTTCATTTGTTTTCTATAAACATCTGCAGTCTGCTTTGAAAGTCAACTCTTGTGACATAACCTAATGGAAGAACCTTCAGATTTACTTCCTCTATGCTTTCTTGAAAATGCAGCTAATGCAATTTTCATTCTCTGGTGAGGGGTCTTTAGAAATGTGGAGGAAAAATAGCAAGTAAATTGAGTTGACAAATCAGTACACTGAAAAGAGTAGAGAATTTTTGACATGAAATTTTAGATTTCTCTTTCAAATAAGTCCAGGGATGTGTCATGAGCTATGAGCCATTGTGCTCATTATTTAACCTCCTTGAGTCTCAGATTTATGCTCTGTGAACTCAGGTTAATAATATTTACCCTGTCTACCTTGCACAGTTATTAATAATAATGGTTGCTATTGGAAAAGATAGAATAATGAAAATTCAGTGACCAACATGACTGACAGGAAATCAATTTTTGGGCTGGACGTCTTATATCAAGTTTCTTCTTATCACTTTGCTTTCTCATAGCACAGTTGGAGAAGGTTCCTTTTTCATGTTATTTTTTTATCCACAATAATAAAGGGAGGCTTTCAGTGGTTAGGGTAACATTCCCTCTATGCGCTGTGACTGTTGGTTGCCGTGTGTTTTGCCTTCCTTGGAAAACAAATAATGAACTAGTTTGTTGCTTAGTAGTGACAAATGAACTGGCAGGTGTATCAAGTGGTAAACCACTGTGCCTGACAAATGTACATATAGAAATATCATGCTAGGAGTCAGTAAGATTCAAGCCCTAAATGTAGGTCTCACTGGAATATAACTGACATTATGGGACACCTGTTAAAATATACATAGCGTGCAATTACTCCAGGGGACACTGGGAGTGCAGGATGGATCCCGAATCTTGCTGACTGTCCTTCAAGG
>NW_007737242.1:15674-16540 GCF_000696425.1 Galeopterus variegatus | reverse complement strand
CTTCTTTTCCAGCTCTCAGTGCATTCATGTGGGCAATGTGCTGAGAAGAAGGCGGCAAACCACGTATGATGTATCCAGAGAGGAACCTCCCTCCACCTGGGTCTCTTATGAGGGGGTGGTTCCTCTAGTTTCCCTCTGCAGCGTCTGTCACCTGGGTCCTCTTCCCGGGGCCGTGCCACCTGCCTGCAGCCGCCCGGGCTCACCTGGATTGGTGTTCCTTGGGCGCCCTCAGCTCAGGTGAAGAATATGCGGGCCCAACGCTCTTTTCTGATACTGGAAATGCTCAGTGAGCTGGGCCCCTCTGCTCCTGCAAACCCAGGAGTTGTTCCCTCCAGTGACACCAGTTCCCCATGTGGGACCGTGCTGGGTGGGTCCCTCACCGCACGCCCTCTGCGATCTGCAGTCCCTTCTGTGCTGGGAGCTCTGGCTACAGCTTGTTTTGCCTTATTGGGAAGGAAGAAGAAAAATCTCCTCGGTGCTGTGTTAATTCCGTTCACTCTGACTCAGGGCTCTTCCTCCGGGCTCGCCCTACTCTCCACCTAAATCATCTTACACCTTCCTCAGGGCTCAGCGGTAAGACCACCTCTCCCCGGCCTCCCCCACACACTGCACCGTCCTCTGCCAAAGAGGGGAGCCCCACTCCTCCCCCGAGCCCCTATTGACTGGACCTTCTGATGGCAGAATGTGTCTCACTACTAATTTAGAATTATATGCGCTTGTATTTCCTCCCAGTGAGTGGGTCCATCTCTGATTTACTTTGTGTTCCTCTTTCACTTTGCTGCACAGAATTGGCACTGATTAAACACTTGTTGAATGAAAGTATTTCCTTTTTGCTTTTGCATACTCTGACTTGGAAATGCCAGAAT
>NW_007737242.1:13091-14216 GCF_000696425.1 Galeopterus variegatus | reverse complement strand
GACCACACCTGTAGGCAAGTGGTATTCTGACACCAGAATTCCCCATGTAGACAGAATGACTTACCTAGTCAGGAAAGGATGGATCTGGGCGGGCATCTACTCACAAGGTCAGACCTTGGACTTCAAAACATCACAGAAGGGGCCCAGAAGGAAACCTGCATGGTTAGGAGCAGCTGCACTCGGGAGGTAGAGGGCAGGGCTGGCTGGGCCACCTGTGTCATCCTCTAAACTGAGCATCAGGTGAAGTCATGCCCACTACCGGTTGAGGCTGGAAGGACCAATTGGAGGATGACTAGTTACCACATGTCACTTGGGGGAAGGCTGTCTTCAAGGACAAGAGCCACACAATTGGGCATCAATCACCCCCCTCTCCGACACTGGCTCCTTCCACAACTGTGTAGAGGGTAAAGAACAAAAGTGTTTTGACTTCTCTTTTTTAAAACCAAGACAAGCATTTGAATTTCCACTTGACAATTACTGGCTGTGTGACTTTCAACAAGTCAATAAAACTCGTAAATCTTAACCTCATCATGTATAAATGAGAATAAAATAAGAATAATAAGAAGGAAAGAAGAAAATATTTATGAAAGTACTTTTNAAATTCTGACCTGAAACAGAAGTTGAAATGATGGCATTATAGAATATTCATACACTTATGTTATCATATCTCATTCCGAAAACTGTTCCTTAAAAGGATTAGCTGACTTAACGGATTGCCTTCGTTTTAAGGGTCATTCAATTATAATCTGCCTTCCCTTAAATTATTTCGATCACAGTGAGCTTTGGCTGCCCTACTTTTGAACCAGTGGAGGAAATCTTGTCACAGCCAACATTTGTGATTGCAGACAAGACGACAGTGTTACTGTAAGCATAGGCAGTTTTCCTCACAAAATCTAAATTAAGAGGATGCAGATTATTTCACACATCACCTCTTGAGGTTCAAGAGGGCCCCCCAAATAATATACGTCCTTTTTGTCCACATTCTGAATTGACTGAGAAACAAAATCAAGAATTAAGCAGTTGGGAGGAACTTTAGTACTAACAAATCTGATGATGGAGAGAGTGACCACACCTGTAGGCAAGTGGTATTCTGACACCAGAATTCCCCATGTAGACAGAATGACT
>NW_007737242.1:9731-13009 GCF_000696425.1 Galeopterus variegatus | reverse complement strand
AAAAAAGCTTACAAATAAGATGTAACAGTGGAAAGTTCATGCCTATAAAACATTTTTAGAATTTTATGAATAAAAAACTGAAATGTAAATAGTATTTGAAAAACAAAAATAACAATCTAGAATTCAGGAACACCTACCCAGATTCTTGTGATATATCACAAACATCTAACATCTATGATTTAACCCAAGCAGACAGAAAACAGATGCTATTTTCAAATATCTGTCCAAAGATACTCTTGTAATCTGAGTCTATCTCTTAATAGAGAATAGGTGTGTGTGTGTGTGTGTGTGTGTGTGTTTGTGTGTGTGCGTGTGTATAGCTTTATGAGAGTGGTTTATGTTAAAGTTTCAGAGAACTTCAGGTGCTTTCTATTATTTGCTGTCATGACAGCCAGAATATTTTCTTAATATAAATTTATAAGTGTTTTAATTATTTATTCATCAAAACGTTGTGGCTTAAAACAATAACAATCATTTATTTTGTCACAATGTGAAACATGGACAGGGCTCAGCAGGACTGGTTCGTCTGTGCTCCATGATGTTGAAGAATTCATTTCCAAGTTGACCTTACTCACATAGCTGACAAGTTCTTGGTGGACTTTGGCTGGAATCTCAGCTGGGGCTGTTGGTGGGGGTCTTGTTTTTTTTTTTTTTTTTTTCCCAAATGTTTGTCTTCATAGAACTGCCTGCTCATGGCATGGCAGCTGAGTTCCAACACCAAGGTTTCCAAGAGAGTGAAGTAGAGGTCACCATTCCTTTGAAGCCTGGGCTTGGAAACTAGCACAGCACATCTTCCATTGCTCTGCATCTGGCAAGCATCACTGAGCTTACTCAAAATGAAGGGGAGGGAAAATAGACCCATACTTTTAAGAATGTCAAAGAATTTGCCTCTATTTTTAATCTTCCCCAGTAGCACTTTATTTACATGTTTTCATTGTTTTTTTTTAATATCTTACTTTTTTCCACTAGTGTAAAAGCTCATTGAGGTGAAACTATGTCTTATTCCTATAGAATAATCACTTGTGACATAATAAGACTCCATAAATATAAATATGAATCAACTGAATGACAATACTACCCCAAGTCTTCATGCTTTACTGCTCTTATAAGGGATAGAACAGATATCATATCACAACACGATTTGGTCTCAAAAATGCCAGCAATACAATACCCAGCTCAATCCCCAGTGCATTGACAGAACGTGCTGACTGAATAAGGAAAGAGTAAAAATAATTAAAATTGGTGGCTACATCATCTTACATCTTTTTTGAGAGCTTCTCCATCATAAGATACTTAAGGAAGATGTTTCTGCTAGAACACAGACAAACAAATTTAAGTTGCTAAATAATCCCCAAACTTGAAACTATATAAAGCAGTAGTTTAAAAAGAAGGGTGGACTTCTTTTAGAACATACTTTGGTTTTTATTAGAAAAGAAGCGAGAATGTCTTCTCCACTAAAACTGTGTAAGTATTTGTAGGTTTTATCATCTCTTGTTTAATGCAGAAAGTAAGATTTATTGTTCTCTGCCCTGGGGAAATGATGCATACTGTAGTTACCTGGAGGTTTAAAAGGTTTAACCATTGGAATTTGCTTATTGTATAGTTTTAGTCCATCTCATTCTGTTTAGCATTTCTGTTCTGTATTTAATTCTCATGCTTACTTTGTTAGCTTTCTTTCCATGTTTCCCTTTGTTATAGACTGGATTTTGCCTCTGCCACCCATTCTTATCTTGAAGTTCAAATCCCTAGCACCTCAGGATGAGTGATAGATTAAATATTTGTGTTCCCCAAAATTCATATGTAGAAATCCTACCCCACAGTTTGATGGCATCAGAAGGTGGGCCTTTGGGAGGTAATTAGGTCATGAGGGTGGAGCCCTCATGAATGGAATTAGTGCCCTACAGGAAGAGTCACAGAGAGATAATTTTTTTCTTGTCTATGTGAGATACAATCAGAAGACTGCCATCTTTAAGCTAGGAAGAGGGCCCTCACCAGACACTGGATCTGCAGACACCTTGAGCTTGGACTTCCCACCTCCAGTGCTGAGAGAGCCAGTCCATGGTATTCTAGACCAGACTAAGACAGAATATGACTGTATCTAGATATTGGGTCTATAAAGAGATAACTAAGTTAAATGAGGTCATTAGGGTGGGCAATGCAATATGACCAATGTCTTTATAAGAAGAGGAAATTTAGACACAGACACAAACAGAAGAAAGATGCAGTGAAGACAGGGAGAAGATGGCCATTTACAAACCAAAGAATAGGTGCAGAAGAGCCAGCACTGCTGACATCTTGATCTTGGACTCCTAGCCTCCAGAAATGTGAGAATTAGATTTCTATTGTTTAAGCCACCTGGTCATTCATACCTTGGTATGGCAGCCCTGCATGCTGATACACTGTCTTTATAGTTGAATGTAGTACAAATAGAAATATGTTTCATTAAATAAGCAAAACTTTATTGTGTTTTCCTATTAATTTGGTTCTTAGCTTATTCTCCACATGCCTCTGAAGGAGAAGGAATGAACACTGAGCAACACATACGGTCCCAACTTTACAAACCAATCAACCTAGCTTTATCTTTAATTACTATTTTCAGTGTCACTGTTCACATCAAATTATGACAGCATTTTGAATTGTGATTCTATGAATACCCAAGTCTTTTGAATAAAGAAATCTGCAACCTCTCTATTCAGCATTCTCAGAACTTCTGTCTAGTTTAGTAGTTGACACACCTGATTAATAACAGAGCATTATTTAGTGATAAAGAGACAATGCCTGGCCAGCTGCTGTCTCTAGCAATGCTGACCTGTCACAGATCATGTAAAGTGGTAAACAATGTAAGTAGACTGAGCCACACAGTGGAATGCAGGCCAGTTTCACTGCCTTTCCCGGTCTAAGAATGTACAGGTTAGCATTCGTTAAAAATAACAAACCCCTGAAAATTAGTAGTTTAAACAAATAAAGATTTATTTAGCTCACAATTCTGAGTTAGATTCAGTTGAGTGGTTCTTCTAGCCTGGAAAAATCTCCTTTCTGCACCTAAGGCCAACTGCCCAGTGAGTAGTGTGCTGGTGGGGAAAGGTCATGGTCAGCTCGGACAACCGGCTGCTCATCCTCAACAAGCCACAGCAGGCTGTTCACAGCGGAAGGTGGGTTTCCAAGAGAGGAAGTGGAATGAACAAGCCTTCCGGAAACTGTCTTAGAACTAGTACAGAGTCACTAGTGCATTGTCTGGGTCAAAGTAAGGGACAGAGCCAGACCAGATTTAAGGGATG
>NW_007737242.1:6525-9040 GCF_000696425.1 Galeopterus variegatus | reverse complement strand
AGGTGGGTTTCCAAGAGAGGAAGTGGAATGAACAAGCCTTCCGGAAACTGTCTTAGAACTAGCTGTACTCTGTAGTCACTAGTGCATTGTCTGGGTCAAAGTAAGGGACAGAGCCAGACCAGATTTAAGGGATGGGAAAAGAGACTCCAGTTCCTGATAGAGAAGGGAGGATATTTGACACTGCAGGGTCAAATCAAAAAGGTGTGGACATAGGAAGGTGAAGTATTCTGGCCAGTTTTGCAATCTATTTGATTTCAAAATATTCACTATCTGAATGTAAGGGTAGTTTGTTGCTATTTTTGTGAGTTTTAAAAAGTAAGTGAAAAAAATTTTTTTTGGAAAGATGATATTCACATTCTGCAAAGAGTTACAATGCTTCTTTTGGATATTTAGCTCAAGAACTGGCATTATGACTAAAAGTTGCAATTCTTGTTTTTTGGATGGCCCGGTCTATGTTTCTAGCTTCTTCAGAAAATAACCACAGCTAACAATGATTGAGGGCTATGTGCTAGGCACCGAGCTATGTATTTTATGTTAGATCATTTAAAATGCTCACCCTCCTGGGTGCTGCAAGGAATGTTTTAAGAGGCCAGCTCCACGAAACCCTTCTCACTGCCAGGTGGATTCCTCCTGCTGCCCCCAGCCACCTGAGGGACCCCTCTTGGTTGACAAGGCAGTAGAATATGCCCATTTGGATACTGCACTATTTTTTAGCCCAGCAGCACAAAACTGACTGTATTTAGGTTGTCAGCTCCCCCTGGGTAAGATATCAGAAGCTCGTGTAAGAAAACAGTCCTATCCTTTTCTGGCGTTTGGTCCGTTATTGATGCAGTTGACTTTTGGCACACTGGGTAGAGCTGGAGATCCAGTTGTTTATTTTCCCTTCCCTTTTAGTCCATGGCAGAATATTACACTCATAAAGCAATGCGAATAATAACACCTTAGCTACTGAGTATTGATTAGTAATTCACTTTTCTATTTCAGGCAAATCAACGTGGTTAGAAATACTTTCCTTCATCTACAATATAGCAGGGATAATTGCCAGAAGCTCTACAGTTTATCTACTTTTAAAGAGTGATCCTTATTTATAATGTAAAGTTCAAGCTCCTGGGTGATGGCTACAAAACTTTACGTGACATCCTGGCACTTCTTCACTCCACACATGCTAAATAGATGAAAGTGGCAGGGTAGTGGAGACTAACCAAGCAAAAAAAAAAAAAAATTAGCCATGATACTGTTTGTACTTTTTAATGTGTCACTGTAACTGTACGGTTGGCTATATTCAATTTCAGCACCTATTTAAAACATTTAGTAGTCTAAGGGTGGTAGGAAAGTGAGAAGATCACATTAAACCTTGGACAACCACTTACCAAAGGCGTATGCTCTTTGCCATACTTTGGCTGTGAAATTACCAAAATTATTCCAGCTGTTCTGATAAAGCCTGGTGACATAGCCTTTGGTCTCAGCAATGCTAAGTACCACATACCAATGTTTTCATACCAATTTGTATTTGAATAATATTTGACAGTACACAAGAGCCTTGTATGTATTATCTGCTTTTATCCTCACAACAACCACATGGAATAGAGAGTAAGTTATGATCTCCCATTATAGCAATAAGAAATCTGAGATTAAATAGGCCAAGTGACTTTCTGCCACCCCAGGATGAATATGTGAACTGGAGTCGTTCGTTCTGCTGACTTTCAACTTGGGGATGTGCCACTACATGCTGTGTGAAGTTGGCTGAGTTATTGAATCTCCCTGTGCCTTAATTTCTTCCTGTATAAAATGGGAAGAGTAATAGTACTTTGCTAACAAGGATGTTCTAAGGATTAAATGAGTTACCATATCATAAAGCACTTAGAACATTTTTTAGCACATAGTTAATACAGTAAAAATCTTAGCTATCAATAAAATTCTCCCTCACTGATTATCTGTTCTCCTTGATTCAGGTCCTATGGAATTTTTATAATCACATTTGTTCAAAACAATAGACAATGGTGATTAATTATTGAATATGTCACCAATGATCTTCCACAAGAAAGTGACTCAGAACAGGAAATCACCAACTGGGACTCACAGATATCTTCTGTCTGGCCTACGAATATTAAAAATTAACGAATTGCTGACATTTGAACACTCGTAGATTTGATGTAAAATGTACACGTGCCTTGCTTTGCATAAAAATCATAGGAGCTAGCAACACAAAGCCACATGGATCGAGTTTCAGCTGCACATCTCCCACATCTTCTGCAAACACAGCATTGTCACTGGGACCTCCCACTCCATTTTGTTATTTCCCACTCACTATCCAATTGATATATTCTGCCGGGCCCCTGCAACAATTTAAATTTGTAACTCTTTCTCTAGAAAATAACGTATTCAGGAACAACATTTTGAGGATGAAAATCTAGAGAAAGAAGCAAACAATTGTAAAACCTAGGCCAGGTCTTCAGGACAAATCAAGGTTGACCCTTAGACTTCCTCCTTAGACTTTACAGCTGTACTTTGTTGG
>NW_007737242.1:0-6453 GCF_000696425.1 Galeopterus variegatus | reverse complement strand
AGGATTAAATGAGTTACCATATCATAAAGCACTTAGAACATTTTTTAGCACATAGTTAATATAATAAAAATCTTAGCTATCAATAAAATTCTCCCTCACTGATTTTCTGTTCTCCTTGATTCAGGTCCCATGGAATTTTTATAATCACATTTGTTCAAAACAATAGACAATGGTGATTAATTATTGAATAAGTCACCAATGATCTTCCACAAGAAAGTGACTCAGAACAGGAAATCACCAACTGGGACTCACAGATATCTTCTGTCTGGCCTACGCATATTAAAAATTAACAAATTGCTGACATTTGAACACTCGTAGATTTGATGTAAAATGTACACGTGCCTTGCTTTGCATAAAAATCATAGGAGCTAGCAACACAAAGCCGCATGGATCGAGTTTCAGCTGCACATCTCCCACGTCTTCTGCAAGCACAGCATTGTCACTGGGACCTCCCACTCCGTTTTGTTATTTCCCACTCACTATCCAATTGATATATTCTGCCGGGCCCCTGCAACAATTTAAAGTTGTAACTCTTTCTCTAGAAAATAACGTATTCAGGAACAACATTTTGAGGATGAAAATCTAGAGAAAGAAGCAAACAATTGTGAAACCTAGACCAGGTCTTCAGGACAAATCAAGGTTGACCCTTAGACTTCCTCCTTAGACTTTACAGCTGTACTTTGTTGGAATTCTATAGGACTAAATTCATTCTTAAACTTCTGACCTAATTTCCCAGTAGTTCTCATCAATGTTTCTTCTTGCAATTGTAATGACAGAGAACAATGTTGTAGGAATAAAATCACCGGTAAGATTGCAACTACATGGACTTTTGGTCCCCAGAGATGTCCCTCTCTATACTACACAGTTGTCAGTGACATTTGTCATTAGCCTCTGCATGGGTAACCCAGATGGGAAAGAACTTAAAACTTTATTTTTGGTTTAGCTTATGATCTCAAGTGTCAAAGTGTACCCCTGATTCATAAAGATAAATTTCATGAAAACTCCTGCCAATTGGTACTTTTATCACTGTTTTCTTTTGTTTTGGTTTTTTCATTTGTTTGTTTTTAAAACAAGTTTTCAAAAGGAAATTAGATACCTGGCATGTAATTGGGTATAATGACACACACTGAATGAAAGATTGAAATGATTTCCACAGAGGTCCCTGGCTCTCATTTTATTTAACCTTCCTTCTTTACCTAAATAGAAATCTGGGAACCACCCTCTAAATGCCATGCAGGTGAGTTCACTATGGGCAGAGGAACTCACTTACTGATAATGCACATGACAGAGTCAGTCACACTTATTTATCTCTCAGCCGAAGAACTTTCTAATAACCCAACTTTCTAGTAACCTACCAGACATGGCATTTGCACACGGATGTGTACCTTCACCTACACTTGACTTTTCCAGAATAAAATACACCATCTACTCCTCCCTGCAAACATCCTGGCTTCCATGAATCACAGCATGGCCCAGCCATGCTCCTAGTCTCAGATTCTTCCTTCTGCTCTTCAAAACATGGTTGAGTCCCACAGGCCAGGCTCTGAAATGTGTAATTTATGTATGTTCAACACTCAGTTCCTAGTTCAGGGTCTCTTCTGTCTTATGTGAATGACCATCTGCCAGCCTGCCTTTCTGCCTCAAATATCTTTGCACTTCAATCTGTCAAGCACTTCTGCCAGAGGTGCCATCAGTACTCCATGAAAAACCTTCAGTGGTTTCTGGCTACCTGTGAAGAAGAGCCAGATCTTCATAGGATGATGGTCATAGGTTCTTTGATCTAGTCCTATTATATGTGTCCAGATTTAGGTTCTACTTCCTCCATTTATTCATCATTTAACAGATGTTCATTGAATATGTTATATGTGTCAGCCACTGTGCTAAGTATTTAACACAAATTTGTGAACAAAACAGACAATCCCTGTTTATGGAGTGTACAGGTGGCAAAACTTGGCCATACACTACCTGTTTCATGAATAAAGTTTTGTTGGACCTGACCGTCATTTACACACACACACACACACACACACACACACACACACACACACACACTCCAGGCTGCTTTCCCACAACCTGTAGAGTTGGGAAGTTGCACTAGAGAACACGTGGCCTGCAGAGCCTAGGATATTTGCCCTGTGACCTTTTACAGGAAAATGACGCTGGTCCTGCCCCCGACGCACATGCACAGGCTGAGCGCTGTTCCCACTGCCTCATCTCGTGCTCATACGATCCTCTCAATCCATTGTCCCCCTTTTCCTCTCCATGCATTAAAACATTTCAAAATTTCTCTTCACTGTAAAGCCAGTCTTGGTTTTCTCAACTGAATATTTTCTTCCTTCTCCTTTTCCATCATTTCTCTGTTTTTCCATCTGTATTAGTCCGTTTTGTGTTGCTGTAACAGAAATACCTGAGACTGGGTAATTTATAAAGGAAAGAGGTTTATTTGGCTTATGATTCTGGGACAGCTGCATCTGGCATGGGCCTCAGGCTGCTTCTTTTCATGGTGGAAAATGGCAGCAGCCGGTGGGTACAAGCAGATCACATGGTGAGAGGAACCAAGAGAGACAGAGAGAAGGTGCCAGGGTCCTATAAGCAGCAAGCTCTCGCGGGAACTAATCCAGCGAGAACTCACTCACTACCCCCCTCCCCCAGGGAGAGCATTAATCCATTCATGAGGGATCTGCCCCCATGATTCAATCAGTTTCCAACACTGCCACATTGGAGATCAAATTTCCACATGAGTTTTGGAGGGGACAACACATCCAAACTCCATCACGGTCTCTTTGGTCTTTCTTCTGTCTGTGACGTAAGAAATTATTTGCCTGTTTCCCTTTTACTTATGAGGTCCTAGGATCAGAGACTATATCTGAAGTACTTTATCTGTATCCTCTACCTCTAATAGCATAGGGTACAAACCTTATAGAAATCAAGTACCAAAATTTCCCAGGGAGGACCAGGAATTTTTCTGTTATGACCTGGAAGGTAATCTAATTATAGATATGTATAAATTTTTTGCACTTTATTTCTCTGGACTGAAAATTGTGCCACTTTGATGGTAGGATGTGCTTCTGTATGGTTGTCATGTCCTGTCACGCCACAGAGAGACCAGTGGGGCCCTTTTGCTCCCCTTGACTGGTGTAAACACACTTCTATCATTTTAGGTGATTATTTGCTATTATTTTAATCCATTGGCCCAGCAATGGGCCGATTTACTCTTTCGTGTTTTATGTGATCATTAGATAAGAGCACAACTAGACCTTGGATTCCTGAAGATAAAAACACAGGTCAAATTAGTGCAACAGATGTGTTCTTAGTTGGGCACCTCCTTGGCTTTAAGGAATGTGAGTTTTTGTTTCACAGAAGATAAGGCCCCTATTTTCTGTAATGCTGAAGAGCTTCCCTGTAATTATTACTTGCAGGATTTACAGAAGGCAAAGCAAACTCCAAAAATGGCATTTAATTATTTTTCTTTTCATAGAAACGTAAAGGAAATTTGACAGCTATTAACTCAACTTTACAAATGCTTTTCAAATAATGTTTGATTCGTAAAGGCCCTGTGAGTCATCGAAATGTGAATTGACTTTGTTAACACTCGGGGCTGTGTCCCGCCCCATCTAGCGACTGCCGCTGCTCTCAGCTGTTTCCAGTGCCTTCCTTACATTATGAAAACAAAGACAGCTGGCTGCAGCAAGTACACACAGGAGTTCCCACAGAGACAGGGGTCCATGGCAACCTTCAGAAAATCCGTAGCAGGATTTTTCTGTGTTTTCTAGAATGCTATAAGTTTCTTCCAAGCAATTATGCTCACTCTACAGTGATCCAAATTGCCTCTTAAGGTAGCTGTAACAACCAAACCAAGAGCTATCATCTGATAATTTTGGCTGCAGAGACAGTCATAGATTTCCATGAAACTAAATCAAGCAAGTAACATAATTGAGAAGCTAAATGATTTGTCTAGTACAGTTTCCAAGCTGATTTGTAGAAGGCAGCACAGTGAAATTGGTGAATTCCTACATGTAACAATAACTTCTTTAAAATACTTTCTAAGCTAGTGAGCTATTGTACATACCGTGTAAGTATAAGAGAGAAAACACTCATTATGTTCTTGTAGAATTTTCATTTCAAACTTTTATAATTTAACAGATTTTGCTGCATATATGACAAAGGCAGATAGATAATATTATTTGATTTTTTACTTAGGAGGTTATATGGACATCAGTTCTGCTGGCCACAGGTTATAGTGCAGCACCTCACTGACAAAATGAATATTACAGACAATTTCAGATGCAGTTGTAAACACTTCCAATTGATTTGCCAATTTTGTCTCTTTTGTATTGACTTCCTAAATTCATTGAAGGCCTTATAATACTGCTAATATTTTTTCTCTCACATTTACATCCTAATCTGACTTAAACTTTGTATAATATGCTTTTCTTTTCTCCATCAGTCCTGTTGTAAGTTGTAAGTTGTTGTTGTTTCTTCCAAAAAAGCTTATGTTCAAATCCTAACCCGCAGTATCTTGGAAAGTGACCTTATTTGGAAATAGGGCATTGTGATATAATTAACTAAGTTGAGGTCGTGCTGGACTGGAGTAGGCTTCTAATCTAATATTACTGATATCCTTATTAAAAGAAGGCCACATGAAGAGACAGAGATGCAGGAAGAAGACCATGTGAAGATGGAGGGTTGAGTGATGCATCCATAAGCCAGGGAATGCTGAAGATTGCTGGCAAACCAACAGCAGCTAGCAAGAGGCAAGGAAGGATTCTCCTAAAAATTTCAGATATTAAGCCACTAAGTTTGTGGCACTTCGTCACAGTAGCCCCAGGAAGCCCACATGGAACCCCAGGCATGGACTCGTGATCCTATTCAGTCCTGTCCTCCCTGGGCCTCCAGATCCACTTGTGCTCTGCCCCAGGAGACTGACTGGTACAACCGCGATCAATTCCTCTGACTTTCAACTGGATTTGGCCAGCAGGGAGCTCAGGCACAAGATTAGGGGGAGGGAGAAGACTGAGATCAGGTTTCTCATCCCCCAAGTTCCTTTCCAGTCAGGTTGCTTGGGCTCACGTCGTCTCCTGATTCAGAACCATGAACACAGAAAGTGATCTGAGAGCTTGTTTTTTAATTCTCCAAGAATGGTGCGTAACTAATGCTATTCTACATGCATAAGAGAAAAGTGAATTCATTACATGTGATGGATGCCAGGGCATGAAAATCTCACTTCTCTTACTGGACAATCCCTTCTCAGAGTGGTGTTCTCTGCTTGTCTCCTCTTCCAGGTTGGCTCTAGGTTGTGGGAGCTGCTCCTCTGCTGGGCTCAGGCATCTGCTGCTTCACTGGCATTATCCCTGCACTCCTGCACGAACCACTGTGTTCCCTGCACCCCACTCACATCCTTGTACATAGAATCTTTAGTAAATATTCCTTAATCAATATGAGCTGGAGTTAGGGTAGATCCATTTCCTTTTGAGACTCTTACTGCTGCAATGCGTCTGTGTCAAAAATATCATTAAAACATGCTCACCATTTGTCTTCTCTTCAGATTCCTCTCTTGGAATTGCCTTCCTTTTGATAGCCATCTGTCAAATCTGGCAAATTCTGCTTGAGAAGGAGGTTTGGGGCCAACCTCCATTGAGGGCTGATCTGGTAGGGGATCCGAACGCAGTAAGAGGTGAAGTCTGGATGATGGGCAGCACTGGGAAGAGAGGTGGCACCCAAAGGTGGGACCATAGAAGCGGTGAGAGTGCAGGCCACACCTCTATTTGATGGACACATCCTATCTGCTGCAGCAGCAATAGAATGTGATCAGATGGGGGTGGAGGTGTGGACCCACGACATAGAGATAAGAGGGAGCGGGGTCTACACTGGATGAGAAAACCAGGAGGTTAGGTTCTCTGTTTTGTGTCTCTATCTAGTACACATGAGTTGTCTTACTCCCCGAATTCTTAAGGACGATTAGAGGCAACTTCTACCACTTTGCATTATTTAAGAACTAGTCCAATTCTCCTTCCCTTTTGGAAACTACCTTTACACTCCTTCATATTTTGAATTAATCTCTTCTCATACTCCCATAATATGAAATATTTTGCTTATTATGAGTTAAAAGCAATTACATTATCACATTATAGTGATTTTATTTAGAATGGTTTTTCAGAGTTAGCACAGTTTATTCTAAGACCAGTGTCTCGAGCAGAGATATTGGGACTAAACTGGATCACTAATGCTAGCTGCCGACCGTGTTTTGTTCATTGTAGCCGAGTGCACTTTCCTCACTCAGTCAACCCATTTCCTCACAGCACTGTTTGAGTCCTCCTTGACCCACCTCAGACTCTCATGTCCTGCACAGTACCTGCCTGAAACTGCAGCAGCCTCCTTCTCTAAGGCTAGGCACTCTGGTTTCCCTTATATCATATTTTGCTTTTATTTTTCTCATAGTAATTGTCATCTTGT